>NW_028115677.1:0-19778 GCF_964273445.1 Streptopelia decaocto
CATTGAAACTTTTCAAATCCCTCTCAAAATTGTTGAAATTCTCTTGAAGCTTTTAAAATTCTCTCTAGAATTTTCAAAATCCATGTCCACATGTTTACAATTTCACATAAAAAAATTGCTAAAATTCCAGTTGAAATTTTTTCAAAGTCCCTTAAAAATTTTCCAATTTTTGTCCCAATTCTTCCCATTCCCATTGAAACTTTTCAAATCCCTCTCAAAATTGTTGAAATTCTGTTGAAGCTTTTAAAATTCTCTCTAGAATTTTCAAAATCCACTTCAACATGTTTACAATTTCACGTCAAAAAATGGCTAAAATTCCAGTTGAAATTTTTTCAAAGTCCCTTAAAAATTTTCCAATTTTTGTCCCAATTCTTCCCATTCCCATTGAAACTTTTCAAATCCCTCTCAAAATTGTTGAAATTCTCTTGAAGCTTTTAAAATTCTCTCTAGAATTTTCAAAATCCATGGCCACATGTTTACAATTTCACGTCAAAAAATGGCTAAAATTCCAGTTGAAATTTTTTCAAAGTCCCTTCAAAATTTTCCAATTTTTGTCCCAATTCTTCAAATTCCCATTGAAACTTTTCAAATCCCTCTCCAAATTGTTGAAATTCTGTTGAAGCTTTTAAAATTCTCTCTAGAATTTTCATAATCCACTTCAACATGTTTACAATTTCACATCAAAAAATTGCTAAAATTCCAGTTGAAATTTTTTCAAAGTCCCTTAAAAATTTTCCAATTTTTGTCCCAATTCTTCCCATTCCCATTGAAACTTTTCAAATCCCTCTCAAAATTGTTGAAATTCTGTTGAAGCTTTTAAAATTCTCTCTAGAATTTTCAAAATCCATGTCCACATGTTTACAATTTCACGTCAAAAAATGGCTAAAATTCCAGTTGAAATTTTTTCAAAGTCCCTGAAAAATTTTCCAATTTTTGTCCCAATTCTTCCCATTCCCATTGAAACTTTTCAAATCCCTCTCAAAATTGTTGAAATTCTCTTGAAGCTTTTAAAATTCTCTCTAGAATTTTCAAAATCCATGTCCACATGTTTACAATTTCACGTAAAAAAAAATGCTAAAATTCCAGTTGAAATTTTTTCAAAGTCCCTTAAAAATTTTCCAATTTTTGTCCCAATTCTTCCCATTCCCATTGAAACTTTTCAAATCCCTCTCAAAATTGTTGAAATTCTGTTGAAGCTTTTAAAATTCTCTCTAGAATTTTCAAAATCCATGTCCATATGTTTATAATTTCACGTCAAAAAATGGCTAAAATTCCAGCTGAAATTTTTTCAAAGTCCCTTAAAAATTTTCCAATTTTTGCCCCAATTCTTCCCATTCCCATTGAAACTTTTCAAATCCCTCTCAAAATTGTGGAAATTCTGTTGAAGCTTTTAAAATTCTCTCTAGAATTTTCAAAATCCATGTCCACATGTTTACAATTTCACATCAAAAAATGGCTAAAATTCCAGTTGAAATTTTTTCAAAGTCCCTTAAAAATTTTCCAATTTTTGTCCCAATTCTTCCCATTCCCATTGAAACTTTTCAAATCCCTCTCAAAATTGTTGAAATTCTCTTGAAGCTTTTAAAATTCTCTCTAGAATTTTCAAAATCCATGTCCACATGTTTACAATTTCACGTCAAAAAATGGCTAAAATTCCAGTTGAAATTTTTTCAAAGTCCCTTAAAAATTTTCCAATTTTTGTCCCAATTCTTCCCATCCCCATTGAAACTTTTCAAATCCCTCTCAAAATTGTTGAAATTCTGTTGAAGCTTTTAAAATTCTCTCTAGAATTTTCAAAATCCATGGCCACATGTTTACAATTTCACGTAAAAAAAATGCTAAAATTCCAGTTGCAATTTTTTCAAAGTCCCTTAAAAATTTTCCAATTTTTGTCCCAATTCTTCCCATTCCCATTGAAACTTTTCAAATCCCTCTCAAAATTGTTGAAATTCTCTTGAAGCTTTTAAAATTCTCTCTAGAATTTTCAAAATCCATGTCCACATATTTACAATTTCACGTCAAAAAATGGCTAAAATTCCAGTTGAAATTTTTTCAAAGTCCCTTAAAAATTTTCCAATTTTTGTCCCAATTCTTCCCATTCCCATTGAAACTTTTCAAATCCCTCTCAAAATTGTGGAAATTCTCTTGAAGCTTTTAAAATTCTCTCTAGAATTTTCAAAATCCATGTCCACATGTTTACAATTTCACGTCAAAAAATTGTTAAAATTCCAGTTGAAATTTTTTCAAAGTCCCTTAAAAATTTTCCAATTTTTGTCCCAATTCTTCCCATCCCCATTGAAACTTTTCAAATCCCTCTCCAAATTGTTGAAATTCTGTTGAAGCTTTTAAAATTCTCTCTAGAATTTTCAAAATCCATGTCCACATGTTTACAATTTCACGTCAAAAAATGGCTAAAATTCCAGTTGAAATTTTTTCAAAGTCCCTTAAAAATTTTCCAATTTTTGTCCCAATTCTTCCCATTCCCATTGAAACTTTTCAAATCCCTCTCAAAATTGTTGAAATTCTCTTGAAGCTTTTAAAATTCTCTCTAGAATTTTCAAAATCCATGTCCACATGTTTACAATTTCACGTCAAAAAAAATGCTAAAATTCCAGTTGAAATTTTTTCAAAGTCCCTTAAAAATTTTCCAATTTTTGTCCCAATTCTTCCCATTCCCATTGAAACTTTTCAAATCCCTCTCCAAATTGTTGAAATTCTCTTGAAGCTTTTAAAATTCTCTCTAGAATTTTCAAAATCCATGGCCACATGTTTACAATTTCACGTCAAAAAATGGCTAAAATTCCAGTTGAAATTTTTTCAAAGTCCCTTAAAAATTTTCCAATTTTTGTCCCAATTCTTCCCATTCCCATTGAAACTTTTCAAATCCCTCTCCAAATTGTTGAAATTCTCTTGAAGCTTTTAAAATTCTCTCTAGAATTTTCAAAATCCATGGCCACATGTTTACAATTTCACGTCAAAAAATGGCTAAAATTCCAGTTGCAATTTTTTCAAAGTCCCTTAACAATTTTCCAATTTTTGTCCCAATTCTTCCCATTCCCATTGAAACTTTTCAAATCCCTCTCAAAATTGTGGAAATTCTGTTGAAGCTTTTAAAATTCTCTCTAGAATTTTCAAAATCCATGGCCACATGTTTACAATTTCACGTCAAAAAATGGCTAAAATTCCAGTTGAAATTTTTTCAAAGTCCCTTAAAAATTTTCCAATTTTTGTCCCAATTCTTCCCATTCCCATTGAAACTTTTCAAATCCCTCTCAAAATTGTTGAAATTCTGTTGAAGCTTTTAAAATTCTCTCTAGAATTTTCAAAATCCATGTCCACATGTTTACAATTTCACGTAAAAAAAATGCTAAAATTCCAGTTGAAATTTTTTCAAAGTCCCTTAAAAATTTTCCAATTTTTGTCCCAATTCTTCCCATTCCCATTGAAACTTTTCAAATCCCTCTCAAAATTGTTGAAATTCTGTTGAAGCTTTTAAAATTCTCTCTAGAATTTTCAAAATCCACTTCAACATGTTTACAATTTCACGTCAAAAAATGGCTAAAATTCCAGTTGAAATTTTTTCAAAGTCCCTTAAAAATTTTCCAATTTTTGTCCCAATTCTTCCCATTCCCATTGAAACTTTTCAAATCCCTCTCAAAATTGTTGAAATTCTGTTAAAGCTTTTAAAATTCTCTCTAGAATTTTCAAAATCCATGTCCACATGTTTACAATTTCAGGTCAAAAAATTGCTAAAATTCCAGTTGAAATTTTTTCCAAGTCCCTTAAAAATTTTCCAATTTTTGTCCCAATTCTTCCCATTCCCATTGAAACTTTTCAAATCCCTCTCAAAATTGTGGAAATTCTGTTGAAGCTTTTAAAATTCTCTCTAGAATTTTCAAAATCCATGGCCACATGTTTACAATTACATGTCAAAAAATGGCTAAAATTACAGTTGAAATTTTTTCAAAGTCCCTTAAAAATTTTCCAATTTTTGTCCCAATTCTTCCCATTCCCATTGAAACTTTTCAAATCCCTCTCAAAATTGTTGAAATTCTCTTGAAGCTTTTAAAATTCTCTCTAGAATTTTCAAAATCCACTTCAACATGTTTACAATTTCACGTCAAAAAATGGCTAAAATTCCAGTTGAAATTTTTTCCAAGTCCCTTAAAAATTTTCCAATTTTTGTCCCAATTCTTCCCATTCCCATTGAAACTTTTCAAATCCCTCTCAAAATTGTGGAAATTCTCTTGAAGCTTTTAAAATTCTCTCTAGAATTTTCAAAATCCATGTCCACATGTTTACAATTTCACGTAACAAAATGGCTAAAATTCCAGTTGAAATTTTTTCAAAGTCCCTTAACAATTTTCCAATTTTTGTCCCAATTCTTCCCATTCCCATTGAAACTTTTCAAATCCCTCTCAAAATTGTGGAAATTCTGTTGAAGCTTTTAAAATTCTCTCCAAAATTTTCAAAATCCATGTCCACATGTTTACAATTTCACGTAACAAAATGGCTAAAATTCCAGTTGAAATTTTTTCAAAGTCCCTTAAAAATTTTCCAATTTTTGTCCCAATTCTTCCCATTCCCATTGAAACTTTTCAAATCCCTCTCAAAATTGTTGAAATTCTGTTGAAGCTTTTAAAATTCTCTCTAGAATTTTCAAAATCCATGTCCACATGTTTACAATTTCACGTCAAAAAATGGCTAAAATTCCAGTTGAAATTTTTTCAAAGTCCCTTAAAAATTTTCCAATTTTTGTCCCAATTCTTCCCTTTCCCATTGAAACTTTTCAAATCCCTCTCCAAATTGTTGAAATTCTCTTGAAGCTTTTAAAATTCTCTCTAGAATTTTCAAAATCCATGTCCACATGTTTACAATTTCACGTAACAAAATGGCTAAAATTCCAGTTGAAATTTTTTCAAAGTCCCTTAAAAAATTTCCAATTTTTGTCCAAATTCTTCCCATTCCCATTGAAACTTTTCAAATCCCTCTCAAAATTGTGGAAATTCTGTTGAAGCTTTTAAAATTCTCTCTAGAATTTTCAAAATCCATGGCCACATGTTTACAATTACATGTCAAAAAATGGCTAAAATTACAGTTGAAATTTTTTCAAAGTCCCTTAAAAATTTTCCAATTTTTGTCCCAATTCTTCCCATTCCCATTGAAACTTTTCAAATCCCTCTCAAAATTATTGAAATTCTGTTGAAGCTTTTAAAATTCTCTCTAGAATTTTCAAAATCCACTTCAACATGTTTACAATTTCACGTCAAAAAATGGCTAAAATTCCAGTTGAAATTTTTTCCAAGTCCCTTAAAAATTTTCCAATTTTTGTCCCAATTCTTCCCATTCCCATTGAAACTTTTCAAATCCCTCTCAAAATTGTTGAAATTCTCTTGAAGCTTTTAAAATTCTCTCTAGAATTTTCAAAATCCATGTCCACATGTTTACAATTTCACGTCAAAAAAATGCTAAAATTCCAGTTGAAATTTTTTCAAAGTCCCTTAAAAATTTTCCAATTTTTGTCCCAATTCTTCCCTTTCCCATTGAAACTTTTCAAATCCCTCTCAAAATTGTTGAAATTCTCTTGAAGCTTTTAAAATTCTCTCTAGAATTTTCAAAATCCATGTCCACATGTTTACAATTTCACGTAACAAAATGGCTAAAATTCCAGTTGAAATTTTTTCAAAGTCCCTTAACAATTTTCCAATTTTTGTCCCAATTCTTCCCATTCCCATTGAAACTTTTCAAATCCCTCTCAAAATTGTGGAAATTCTGTTGAAGCTTTTAAAATTCTCTCCAAAATTTTCAAAATCCATGTCCACATGTTTACAATTTCACGTAACAAAATGGCTAAAATTCCAGTTGAAATTTTTTCAAAGTCCCTTAAAAATTTTCCAATTTTTGTCCCAATTCTTCCCATTCCCATTGAAACTTTTCAAATCCCTCTCAAAATTGTTGAAATTCTGTTGAAGCTTTTAAAATTCTCTCTAGAATTTTCAAAATCCATGTCCACATGTTTACAATTTCACGTCAAAAAATGGCTAAAATTCCAGTTGAAATTTTTTCAAAGTCCCTTAAAAATTTTCCAATTTTTGTCCCAATTCTTCCCTTTCCCATTGAAACTTTTCAAATCCCTCTCCAAATTGTTGAAATTCTCTTGAAGCTTTTAAAATTCTCTCTAGAATTTTCAAAATCCATGTCCACATGTTTACAATTTCACGTAACAAAATGGCTAAAATTCCAGTTGAAATTTTTTCAAAGTCCCTTAACAATTTTCCAATTTTTGTCCCAATTCTTCCCATTCCCATTGAAACTTTTCAAATCCCTCTCAAAATTGTGGAAATTCTGTTGAAGCTTTTAAAATTCTCTCTAGAATTTTCAAAATCCATGGCCACATGTTTACAATTTCACGTCAAAAAATGGCTAAAATTCCAGTTGAAATTTTTTCAAAGTCCCTTAAAAATTTTCCAATTTTTGTCCCAATTCTTCCCATTCCCATTGAAACTTTTCAAATCCCTCTCAAAATTGTTGAAATTCTGTTGAAGCTTTTAAAATTCTCTCTAGAATTTTCAAAATCCATGGCCACATGTTTACAATTTCACGTCAAAAAATGGCTAAAATTCCAGTTGAAATTTTTTCAAAGTCCCTTAAAAATTTTCCAATTTTTGTCCCAATTCTTCCCATTCCCATTGAAACTTTTCAAATCCCTCTCAAAATTGTTGAAATTCTCTTGAAGCTTTAAAAATTCTCTCTAGAATTTTCAAAATCCATGGCCACATGTTTACAATTTCACGTCAAAAAATGTCTAAAATTCCAGTTGAACTTTTTTCAAAGTCCCTTAAAAATTTTCCAATTTTTGTCCCAATTCTTCCCATTCCCATTGAAACTTTTCAAATCCCTCTCAAAATTGTGGAAATTCTGTTGAAGCTTTTAAAATTCTCTCTAGAATTTTCAAAATCCATGTCCACATGTTTACAATTTCACGTCAAAAAATGGCTAAAATTCCAGTTGAAATTTTTTCAAAGTCCCTTAAAAATTTTCCAATTTTTGTCCCAATTCTTCCCTTTCCATTGAAACTTTTCAAATCCCTCTCAAAATTGTTGAAATTCTCTTGAAGCTTTTAAAATTCTCTCTAGAATTTTCAAAATCCATGGCCACATGTTTACAATTTCACGTCAAAAAATGGCTAAAATTCCAGTTGAAATTTTTTCAAAGTCCCTTAAAAATTTTCCAATTTTTGTCCCAATTCTTCCCATTCCCATTGAAACTTTTCAAATCCCTCTCAAAATTGTTGAAATTCTGTTGAAGCTTTTAAAATTCTCTCTAGAATTTTCAAAATCCATGTCCACATGTTTACAATTTCACGTAACAAAATGGCTAAAATTCCAGTTGAAATTTTTTCAAAGTCCCTTAACAATTTTCCAATTTTTGTCCCAATTCTTCCCATTCCCATTGAAACTTTTCAAATCCCTCTCAAAATTGTGGAAATTCTGTTGAAGCTTTTAAAATTCTCTCTAGAATTTTCAAAATCCATGGCCACATGTTTACAATTTCACGTCAAAAAATGGCTAAAATTCCAGTTGAAATTTTTTCAAAGTCCCTTAAAAATTTTCCAATTTTTGTCCCAATTCTTCCCATTCCCATTGAAACTTTTCAAATCCCTCTCAAAATTGTTGAAATTCTGTTGAAGCTTTTAAAATTCTCTCTAGAATTTTCAAAATCCATGGCCACATGTTTACAATTTCACGTCAAAAAATGGCTAAAATTCCAGTTGAAATTTTTTCAAAGTCCCTTAAAAATTTTCCAATTTTTGTCCCAATTCTTCCCATTCCCATTGAAACTTTTCAAATCCCTCTCAAAATTGTTGAAATTCTGTTGAAGCTTTTAAAATTCTCTCTAGAATTTTCAAAATCCATGTCCACATGTTTACAATTTCACGTCAAAAAATGGCTAAAATTCCAGTTGAAATTTTTTCAAAGTCCCTTAAAAATTTTCCAATTTTTGTCCCAATTCTTCCCATTCCCACTGAAACTTTTCAAATCCCTCTCAAAATTGTTGAAATTCTGTTGAAGCTTTTAAAATTCTCTCTAGAATTTTCAAAATCCACTTCATCATGTTTACAATTTCACGTCAAAAAATGGCTAAAATTCCAGTTGAAATTTTTTCAAAGTCCCTTAAAATTTTCCAATTTTTGTCCCAATTCTTCCCATTCCCATTGAAACTTTTCAAATCCCTCTCAAAATTGTAGAAATTCTCTTAAAGCTTTAAAAATTCTCTCTAGAATTTTCAAAATCCATGTCCACATGTTTACAATTTCACGTAAAAAAAATGCTAAAATTCCAGTTGAAATTTTTCAAAGTCCCTTAAAAAATTTCCAATTTTTGTCCCAATTCTTCCCATTCCCATTGAAACTTTTCAAATCCCTCTCAAAATTGTTGAAATTCTGTTGAAGCTTTTAAAATTCTCTCTAGAATTTTCAAAATCCATGGCCACATGTTTACAATTTCACGTAAAAAAATGGCTAAAATTCCAGTTGAAATTTTTTCAAAGTCCCTTAAAAAATTTCCAATTTTTGTCCCAATTCTTCCCATTCCCATTGAAACTTTTCAAATCCCTCTCAAAATTGTTGAAATTCTCTTGAAGCTTTTAAAATTCTCTCTAGAATTTTCAAAATCCATGGCCACATGTTTACAATTTCACGTAACAAAATGGCTAAAATTCCAGTTGAAATTTTTTCAAAGTCCCTTAAAAATTTTCCAATTTTTGTCCCAATTCTTCCCATTCCCATTGAAACTTTTCAAATCCCTCTCAAAATTGTTGAAATTCTCTTGAAGCTTTTAAAATTCTCTCTAGAATTTTCAAAATCCATGGCCACATGTTTACAATTTCACGTCAAAAAATGGCTAAAATTCCAGTTGAAATTTTTTCAAAGTCCCTTAAAAATTTTCCAATTTTTGTCCCAATTCTTCCCATTCCCATTGAAACTTTTCAAATCCCTCTCAAAATTGTTGAAATTCTGTTGAAGCTTTTAAAATTCTCTCTAGAATTTTCAAAATCCATGTCCACATGTTTACAATTTCACGTAACAAAATGGCTAAAATTCCAGTTGAAATTTTTTCAAAGTCCCTTAACAATTTTCCAATTTTTGTCCCAATTCTTCCCATTCCCATTGAAACTTTTCAAATCCCTCTCAAAATTGTTGAAATTCTGTTGAAGCTTTTAAAATTCTCTCTAGAATTTTCAAAATCCATGGCCACATGTTTACAATTTCACGTCAAAAAATGGCTAAAATTCCAGTTGAAATTTTTTCAAAGTCCCTTAAAAATTTTCCAATTTTTGTCCCAATTCTTCCCATTCCCATTGAAACTTTTCAAATCCCTCTCAAAATTGTTGAAATTCTGTTGAAGCTTTTAAAATTCTCTCTAGAATTTTCAAAATCCATGGCCACATGTTTACAATTTCACGTCAAAAAATGGCTAAAATTCCAGTTGAAATTTTTTCAAAGTCCCTTAAAAATTTTCCAATTTTTGTCCCAATTCTTCCCATTCCCATTGAAACTTTTCAAATCCCTCTCAAAATTGTTGAAATTCTCTTGAAGCTTTTAAAATTCTCTCTAGAATTTTCAAAATCCATGTCCACATGTTTACAATTTCACGTCAAAAAATGGCTAAAATTCCAGTTGAAATTTTTTCAAAGTCCCTTAAAAATTTTCCAATTTTTGTCCCAATTCTTCCCATTCCCACTGAAACTTTTCAAATCCCTCTCAAAATTGTTGAAATTCTGTTGAAGCTTTTAAAATTCTCTCTAGAATTTTCAAAATCCACTTCATCATGTTTACAATTTCACGTCAAAAAATGGCTAAA
Organism: Streptopelia decaocto; assembly: GCF_964273445.1. Lineage (NCBI taxonomy): Eukaryota > Metazoa > Chordata > Aves > Columbiformes > Columbidae > Streptopelia > Streptopelia decaocto. Next base: position 9,864 of record NW_028115677.1, read on the forward strand.
ATTCCAGTTGAAATTTTTTCAAAGTCCCTTAAAAATTTTCCAATTTTTGTCCCAATTCTTCCCATTCCCATTGAAACTTTTCAAATCCCTCTCAAAATTGTAGAAATTCTCTTAAAGCTTTAAAAATTCTCTCTAGAATTTTCAAAATCCATGTCCACATGTTTACAATTTCACGTAAAAAAAATGCTAAAATTCCAGTTGAAATTTTTTCAAAGTCCCTTAAAAAATTTCCAATTTTTGTCCCAATTCTTCCCATTCCCATTGAAACTTTTCAAATCCCTCTCAAAATTGTTGAAATTCTGTTGAAGCTTTTAAAATTCTCTCTAGAATTTTCAAAATCCATGGCCACATGTTTACAATTTCACGTAAAAAAATGGCTAAAATTCCAGTTGAAATTTTTTCAAAGTCCCTTAAAAAATTTCCAATTTTTGTCCCAATTCTTCCCATTCCCATTGAAACTTTTCAAATCCCTCTCAAAATTGTTGAAATTCTCTTGAAGCTTTTAAAATTCTCTCTAGAATTTTCAAAATCCATGGCCACATGTTTACAATTTCACGTCAAAAAATGGCTAAAATTCCAGTTGAAATTTTTTCAAAGTCCCTGAAAAATTTTCCAATTTTTGTCCCAATTCTTCCCATTCCCATTGAAACTTTTCAAATCCCTCTCAAAATTGTAGAAATTCTGTTAAAGCTTTTAAAATTGTCTCTAGAATTTTCAAAATCCATGTCCACATGTTTACAATTTCACGTCAAAATTGCTAAAATTCCAGTTGAAATTTTTTCAAAGTCCCTTAAAAATTTTCCAATTTTTGTCCCAATTCTTCCATTTCCCATTGAAACTTTTCAAATCCCTCTCAAAATTGTTGAAATTCTCTTGAAGCTTTTAAAATTCTCTCTAGAATTTTCAAAATCCATGTCCACATGTTTACAATTTCACGTAACAAAATGGCTAAAATTCCAGTTGAAATTTTTTCAAAGTCCCTTAAAAATTTTCCAATTTTTGTCCCAATTCTTCCCATTCCCATTGAAACTTTTCAAATCCCTCTCAAAATTGTTGAAATTCTGTTGAAGCTTTTAAAATTCTCTCTAGAATTTTCAAAAGCCATGGCCACATGTTTACAATTTCACGTCAAAAAATGGCTAAAATTCCAGTTGAAATTTTTTCAAAGTCCCTTAAAAATTTTCCAATTTTTGTGCCAATTCTTCCCATTCCCATTGAAACTTTTCAAATCCCTCTCAAAATTGTTGAAATTCTGTTGAAGCTTTTAAAATTCTCTCTAGAATTTTCAAAATCCATGGCCACATGTTTACAATTTCACGTCAAAAAATTGCTAAAATTCCAGTTGAAATTTTTTCAAAGTCCCTTAAAAATTTTCCAATTTTTGTCCCAATTCTTCCCATTCCCATTGAAACTTTTCAAATCCCTCTCAAAATTGTTGAAATTCTCTTGAAGCTTTTAAAATTCTCTCTAGAATTTTCAAAATCCATGTCCACATGTTTACAATTTCACGTAAAAAAAATGGCTAAAATTCCAGTTGAAATTTTTTCAAAGTCCCTTAAAAGTTTTCCAATTTTTGTGCCAATTCTTCCCATTCCCATTGAAACTTTTCAAATCCCTCTCAAAATTGTTGAAATTCTCTTGAAGCTTTTAAAATTCTCTCTAGAATTTTCAAAATCCATGGCCACATGTTTACAATTTCACGTCAAAAAATGGCTAAAATTCCAGTTGAAATTTTTTCAAAGTCCCTTAAAAATTTTCCAATTTTTGTCCCAATTCTTCCCATTCCCATTGAAACTTTTCAAATCCCTCTCAAAATTGTAGAAATTCTGTTGAAGCTTTTAAAATTCTCTCTAGAATTTTCAAAATCCATGTCCACATGTTTACAATTTCACGTAAAAAAAATGCTAAAATTCCAGTTGAAATTTTTTCAAAGTCCCTTAAAAAATTTCCAATTTTTGTCCCAATTCTTCCCATTCCCATTGAAACTTTTCAAATCCCTCTCAAAATTGTTGAAATTCTCTTGAAGTTTTTAAAATTCTCTCTAGAATTTTCAAAATCCATGTCCACATGTTTACAATTTCACGTCAAAAAATGGCTAAAATTCCAGTTGAAATTTTTTCAAAGTCCCTTAAAAATTTTCCAATTTTTGTCCCAATTCTTCCCATTCCCATTGAAACTTTTCAAATCCCTCTCAAAATTGTTGAAATTCTGTTGAAGCTTTTAAAATTCTCTCTAGAATTTTCAAAAGCCATGGCCACATGTTTACAATTTCACGTAACAAAATGGCTAAAATTCCAGTTGAAATTTTTTCAAAGTCCCTTAAAAATTTTCCAATTTTTGTGCCAATTCTTCCCATTCCCATTGAAACTTTTCAAATCCCTCTCAAAATTGTTGAAATTCTGTTGAAGCTTTTAAAATTCTCTCTAGAATTTTCAAAATCCATGGCCACATGTTTACAATTTCACGTCAAAAAATTGCTAAAATTCCAGTTGAAATTTTTTCAAAGTCCCTTAAAAAATTTCCAATTTTTGTCCCAATTCTTCCCATTCCCATTGAAACTTTTCAAATCCCTCTCAAAATTGTTGAAATTCTGTTGAAGCTTTTAAAATTCTCTCTAGAATTTTCAAAATCCATGTCCACATGTTTACAATTTCACGTAAAAAAAATGCTAAAATTCCAGTTGAAATTTTTTCAAAGTCCCTTAAAAATTTTCCAATTTTTGTCCCAATTCTTCCCATTCCCATTGAAACTTTTCAAATCCCTCTCAAAATTGTTGAAATTCTCTTGAAGCTTTTAAAATTCTCTCTAGAATTTTCAAAATCCATGGCCACATGTTTACAATTTCACGTAAAAAAATGGCTAAAATTCCAGTTGAAATTTTTTCAAAGTCCCTTAAAAATTTTCCAATTTTTGTCCCAATTCTTCCCATTCCCATTGAAACTTTTCAAATCCCTCTCAAAATTGTTGAAATTCTCTTGAAGCTTTTAAAATTCTCTCTAGAATTTTCAAAATCCATGGCCACATGTTTACAATTTTACATAACAAAGTGGCTAAAATTCCAGTTGAAATTTTTTCAAAGTCCCTTAAAAATTTTCCAATTTTTGTCCCAATTCTTCCCATTCCCATTGAAACTTTTCAAATCCCTCTCAAAATTGTTGAAATTCTGTTGAAGCTTTTAAAATTCTCTCTAGAATTTTCAAAATCCATGGCCACATGTTTACAATTTCACGTCAAAAAATGGCTAAAATTCCAGTTGAAATTTTTTCAAAGTCCCTTAAAAATTTTCCAATTTTTGTCCCAATTCTTCCCATTCCCATTGAAACTTTTCAAATCCCTCTCAAAATTGTTGAAATTCTCTTGAAGCTTTTAAAATTCTCTCTAGAATTTTCAAAATCCATGTCCACATGTTTACAATTTCACGTAACAAAATGGCTAAAATTCCAGTTGAAATTTTTTCAAAGTCCCTTAACAATTTTCCAATTTTTGTCCCAATTCTTCCCATTCCCATTGAAACTTTTCAAATCCCTCTCAAAATTGTTGAAATTCTCTTGAAGCTTTTAAAATTCTCTCTAGAATTTTCAAAATCCATGGCCACATGTTTACAATTTCACATCAAGAAATGGCTAAAATTCCAGTTGAAATTTTTTCAAAGTCCCTTAAAAATTTTCCAATTTTTGTCCCAATTCTTCCCTTTCCCATTGAAACTTTTCAAATCCCTCTCAAAATTGTTGAAATTCTCTTGAAGCTTTTAAAATTCTCTCTAGAATTTTCAAAATCCATGTCCACATGTTTACAATTTCACGTAACAAAATGGCTAAAATTCCAGTTGAAATTTTTTCAAAGTCCCTTAAAAATTTTCCAATTTTTGTCCCAATTCTTCCCATTCCCATTGAAACTTTTCAAATCCCTCTCAAAATTGTTGAAATTCTCTTGAAGCTTTTAAAATTCTCTCTAGAATTTTCAAAATCCATGGCCACATGTTTACAATTTCACGTAAAAAAATGGCTAAAATTCCAGTTGAAATTTTTTCAAAGTCCCTTAAAAATTTTCCAATTTTTGTCCCAATTCTTCCCATTCCCATTGAAACTTTTCAAATCCCTCTCAAAATTGTTGAAATTCTCTTGAAGCTTTTAAAATTCTCTCTAGAATTTTCAAAATCCACTTCAACATGTTTACAATTTCACGTCAAAAAATGGCTAAAATTCCAGTTGAAATTTTTTCAAAGTCCCTTAAAAATTTTCCAATTTTTGTCCCAATTCTTCCCATTCCCATTGAAACTTTTCAAATCCCTCTCAAAATTGTTGAAATTCTGTTGAAGCTTTTAAAATTCTCTCTAGAATTTTCAAAATCCATGGCCACATGTTTACAATTTCACGTCAAAAAATGGCTAAAATTCCAGTTGAAATTTTTTCAAAGTCCCTTCAAAATTTTCCAATTTTTGTCCCAATTCTTCCCATTCCCATTGAAACTTTTCAAATCCCTCTCAAAATTGTTGAAATTCTCTTGAAGCTTTTAAAATTCTCTCTAGAATTTTCAAAATCCATGGCCACATGTTTACAATTTCACGTCAAAAAATGGCTAAAATTCCAGTTGAAATTTTTTCAAAGTCCCTTAAAAATTTTCCAATTTTTGTCCCAATTCTTCCCTTTCCCATTGAAACTTTTCAAATCCCTCTCAAAATTGTTGAAATTCTCTTGAAGCTTTTAAAATTCTCTCTAGAATTTTCAAAATCCATGTCCACAAGTTTACAATTTCACGTCAAAAAATGGCTAAAATTCCAGTTGAAATTTTTTCAAAGTCCCTTAAAAATTTTCCAATTTTTGTCCCAATTCTTCCCATTCCCATTGAAACTTTTCAAATCCCTCTCAAAATTGTGGAAATTCTGTTGAAGCTTTTAAAATTCTCTCTAGAATTTTCAAAATCCATGTCCACATGTTTACAATTTCACGTCAAGAAATGGCTAAAATTCCAGTTGAAATTTTTTCAAAGTCCCTTAAAAATTTTCCAATTTTTGTCCCAATTCTTCCCATTCCCATTGAAACTTTTCAAATCCCTCTCAAAATTGTGGAAATTCTGTTGAAGCTTTTAAAATTCTCTCTAGAATTTTCAAAATCCATGGCCACATGTTTACAATTTCACGTCAAAAAATGGCTAAAATTCCAGTTGAAATTTTTTCAAAGTCCCTTAAAAATTTTCCAATTTTTGTCCCAATTCTTCCCATTCCCATTGAAACTTTTCAAATCCCTCTCAAAATTGTTGAAATTCTCTTGAAGCTTTTAAAATTCTCTCTAGAATTTTCAAAATCCATGGCCACATGTTTACAATTTCACGTCAAAAAATGGCTAAAATTCCAGTTGAAATTTTTTCAAAGTCCCTTAAAAATTTTCCAATTTTTGTCCCAATTCTTCCCATTCCCATTGAAACTTTTCAAATCCCTCTCAAAATTGTTGAAATTCTGTTGAAGCTTTTAAAATTCTCTCTAGAATTTTCAAAATCCACTTCATCATGTTTACAATTTCACGTCAAAAAATTGCTAAAATTCCAGTTGAAATTTTTTCAAAGTCCCTTAAAAATTTTCCAATTTTTGTCCCAATTCTTCCCATTCCCATTGAAACTTTTCAAATCCCTCTCAAAATTGTTGAAATTCTCTTGAAGCTTTTAAAATTCTCTCTAGAATTTTCAAAATCCATGGCCACATGTTTACAATTTCACGTCAAAAAATGGCTAAAATTCCAGTTGAAATTTTTTCAAAGTCCCTTAAAAATTTTCCAATTTTTGTCCCAATTCTTCCCATTCCCATTGAAACTTTTCAAATCCCTCTCAAAATTGTTGAAATTCTCTTGAAGCTTTTAAAATTCTCTCTAGAATTTTCAAAATCCATGGCCACATGTTTACAATTTCACGTAAAAAAAATGGCTAAAATTCCAGTTGAAATTTTTTCAAAGTCCCTTAAAAGTTTTCCAATTTTTGTGCCAATTCTTCCCATTCCCATTGAAACTTTTCAAATCCCTCTCAAAATTGTTGAAATTCTCTTGAAGCTTTTAAAATTCTCTCTAGAATTTTCAAAATCCATGTCCACATGTTTACAATTTCACGTAACAAAATGGCTAAAATTCCAGTTGAAATTTTTTCAAAGTCCCTTAAAAATTTTCCAATTTTTGTCCCAATTCTTCCCATTCCCATTGAAACTTTTCAAATCCCTCTCAAAATTGTAGAAATTCTGTTAAAGCTTTTAAAATTCTCTCTAGAATTTTCAAAATCCATGTCCACATGTTTACAATTTCACGTAAAAAAAATGCTAAAATTCCAGTTGAAATTTTTTCAAAGTCCCTTAAAAAATTTCCAATTTTTGTCCCAATTCTTCCCATTCCCATTGAAACTTTTCAAATCCCTCTCAAAATTGTTGAAATTCTCTTGAAGCTTTTAAAATTCTCTCTAGAATTTTCAAAATCCATGTCCACATGTTCACAATTTCACGTCAAAAAATGGCTAAAATTCCAGTTGAAATTTTTTCAAAGTCCCTTAAAAATTTTCCAATTTTTGTCCCAATTCTTCCCATTCCCATTGAAACTTTTCAAATCCCTCTCAAAATTGTTGAAATTCTGTTGAAGCTTTTAAAATTCTCTCTAGAATTTTCAAAATCCATGTCCACATGTTTACAATTTCACGTCAAAAAATGGCTAAAATTCCAGTTGAAATTTTTTCAAAGTCCCTTAAAAAATTTCCAATTTTTGTCCCAATTCTTCCCATTCCCATTGAAACTTTTCAAATCCCTCTCAAAATTGTTGAAATTCTGTTAAAGTTTTTAAATTCTCTCTAGAATTTTCAAAATCCATGTCCACATGTTTACAATTTCACGTAAAAAAAATGGCTAAAATTCCAGTTGAAATTTTTTCAAAGTCCCTTAAAAAATTTCCAATTTTTGTCCCAATTCTTCCCATTCCCATTGAAACTTTTCAAATCCCTCTCAAAATTGTAGAAATTCTGTTAAAGTTTTTAAAATTCTCTCTAGAATTTTCAAAATCCATGGCCACATGTTCACAATTTCACGTCAAAAAATGGCTAAAATTCCAGTTGAAATTTTTTCAAAGTCCCTTAAAAAATTTCCAATTTTTGTCCCAATTCTTCCCATTCCCATTGAAACTTTTCAAATCCCTCTCAAAATTGTTGAAATTCTGTTGAAGCTTTTAAAATTCTCTCTAGAATTTTCAAAATCCATGTCCACATGTTTACAATTTCACGTAAAAAAAATGCTAAAATTCCAGTTGAAATTTTTTCAAAGTCCCTTAAAAATTTTCCAATTTTTGTCCCAATTCTTCCCATTCCCATTGAAACTTTTCAAATCCCTCTCAAAATTGTTGAAATTCTGTTGAAGCTTTAAAAATTCTCTCTAGAATTTTCAAAATCCATGTCCACATGTTTACAATTTCACGTCAAAAAATGGCTAAAATTCCAGTTGAAATTTTTTCAAAGTCCCTTAAAAATTTTCCAATTTTTGTCCCAATTCTTCCCATTCCCATTGAAACTTTTCAAATCCCTCTCAAAATTGTTGAAATTCTGTTGAAGCTTTTAAATATCTCTCTAGAATTTTCAAAATCCATGTCCACATGTTTACAATTTCACGTAAAAAAATTGCTAAAATTCCAGTTGAAATTTTTTCAAAGTCCCTTAAAAATTTTCCAATTTTTGTCCCAATTCTTCCCATTCCCATTGAAACTTTTCAAATCCCTCTCAGAATTGTTGAAATTCTGTTGAAGCTTTAAAAATTCTCTCTAGAATTTTCAAAATCCATGGCCACATGTTTACAATTTCACGTCAAAAAATGGCTAAAATTCCAGTTGAAAGTTTTTCAAAGTCCCTTAAAAATTTTCCAATTTTTGTCCCAATTCTTCCCATTCCCATTGAAACTTTTCAAATCCCTCTCAAAATCGTTGAAATTCTGTTGAAGCTTTTAAAATTCTCTCTAGAATTTTCAAAATCCATGTCCACATGTTCACAATTTCACGTCAAAAAATGGCTAAAATTCCAGTTGAAATTTTTTCAAAGTCCCTTAGAAATTTTCCAATTTTTGTCCCAATTCTTCCCATTCCCATTGAAACTTTTCAAATCCCTCTCAAAATTGTAGAAATTCTGTTAAAGTTTTTAAAATTCTCTCTAGAATTTTCAAAATCCATGTCCACATGTTTACAATTTCACGTAAAAAAAATGGCTAAAATTCCAGTTGAAATTTTTTCAAAGTCCCTTAAAAAATTTCCAATTTTTGTCCCAATTCTTCCCATTCCCATTGAAACTTTTCAAATCCCTCTCAAAATTGTAGAAATTCTGTTAAAGTTTTTAAAATTCTCTCTAGAATTTTCAAAATCCATGGCCACATGTTCACAATTTCACGTCAAAAAATGGCTAAAATTCCAGTTGAAATTTTTTCAAAGTCCCTTAAAAAATTTCCAATTTTTGTCCCAATTCTTCCCATTCCCATTGAAACTTTTCAAATCCCTCTCAAAATTGTTGAAATTCTGTTGAAGCTTTTAAAATTCTCTCTAGAATTTTCAAAATCCATGTCCACATGTTTACAATTTCACGTAAAAAAAATGCTAAAATTCCAGTTGAAATTTTTTCAAAGTCCCTTAAAAATTTTCCAATTTTTGTCCCAATTCTTCCCATTCCCATTGAAACTTTTCAAATCCCTCTCAAAATTGTTGAAATTCTGTTGAAGCTTTAAAAATTCTCTCTAGAATTTTCAAAATCCATGTCCACATGTTTACAATTTCACGTAAAAAAATGCTAAAATTCCAGTTGAAATTTTTTCAAAGTCCCTTAAAAATTTTCCAATTTTTGTCCCAATTCTTCCCATTCCCATTGAAACTTTTCAAATCCCTCTCAAAATTGTTGAAATTCTGTTGAAGCTTTTAAAATTCTCTCTAGAATTTTCAAAATCCATGTCCACATGTTCACAATTTCACGTCAAAAAATGGCTAAAATTCCAGTTGAAATTTTTTCAAAGTCCCTTAGAAATTTTCCAATTTTTGTCCCAATTCTTCCCATTCCCATTGAAACTTTTCAAATCCCTCTCAAAATTGTAGAAATTCTGTTAAAGTTTTTAAAATTCTCTCTAGAATTTTCAAAATCCATGTCCACATGTTTACAATTTCACGTAAAAAAAATGGCTAAAATTCCAGTTGAAATTTTTTCAAAGTCCCTTAAAAAATTTCCAATTTTTGTCCCAATTCTTCCCATTCCCATTGAAACTTTTCAAATCCCTCTCAAAATTGTAGAAATTCTGTTAAAGTTTTTAAAATTCTCTCTAGAATTTTCAAAATCCATGGCCACATGTTCACAATTTCACGTCAAAAAATGGCTAAAATTCCAGTTGAAATTTTTTCAAAGTCCCTTAAAAAATTTCCAATTTTTGTCCCAATTCTTCCCATTCCCATTGAAACTTTTCAAATCCCTCTCAAAATTGTTGAAATTCTGTTGAAGCTTTTAAAATTCTCTCTAGAATTTTCAAAATCCATGTCCACATGTTTACAATTTCACGTAAAAAAAATGCTAAAATTCCAGTTGAAATTTTTTCAAAGTCCCTTAAAAATTTTCCAATTTTTGTCCCAATTCTTCCCATTCCCATTGAAACTTTTCAAATCCCTCTCAAAATTGTTGAAATTCTGTTGAAGCTTTTAAATATCTCTCTAGAATTTTCAAAATCCATGTCCACATGTTTACAATTTCACGTAAAAAAATTGCTAAAATTCCAGTTGAAATTTTTTCAAAGTCCCTTAAAAATTTTCCAATTTTTGTCCCAATTCTTCCCATTCCCATTGAAACTTTTCAAATCCCTCTCAGAATTGTTGAAATTCTGTTGAAGCTTTAAAAATTCTCTCTAGAATTTTCAAAATCCATGGCCACATGTTTACAATTTCA
>NW_028115676.1:0-65810 GCF_964273445.1 Streptopelia decaocto
AGGGATTTGAAAAGTTTCAATAGGAATGGGAAGAATTGGGACAAAAATTGGAAAACTTTCAGGGACTTTGAAAAAATTTCAACTGGAATTTTAGCCATTTTTTGACGTGAAATTGTAAACATGTGGACATGGATTTTGAAAATTCTAGAGAGAATTTTAAAAGCTTCAACAGAATTTCAACAATTTTGAGAGGGATTTGAAAAGTTTCAATGGGAATGGGAAGAATTGGGACAAAAATTGGAAAATTTTTAAGGGACTTTGAAAAAATTTCAACTGGAATTTTAGCCATTTTTTGACGTGAAATTGTAAACATGTGGACATGGATTTTGAAAATTCTAGGGAGAATTTTAAAAGCTTCAACAGAATTTCAACAATTTTGAGAGGGATTTGAAAAGTTTCAATGGGAATGGGAAGAATTGGGGCAAAAATTGGAAAATTTTTAAGGGACTTTGAAAAAATTTCAACTGGAATTTTAGCCATTTTTTGACGTGAAATTGTAAACATGTGGCCATGGATTTTGAAAATTCTAGAGAGAATTTTAAAAGCTTCAACAGAATTTCAACAATTTTGAGAGGGATTTGAAAAGTTTCAATGGGAATGGGAAGAATTGGGACAAAAATTGGAAAATTTTTAAGGGACTTTGAAAAAATTTCAACTGGAATTTTAGCCATTTTTTGACGTGAAATTGTAAACATGTGGACATGGATTTTGAAAATTCTAGAGAGAATTTTAAAAGCTTCAACAGAATTTTAGCAATTTTGAGAGGGATTTGAAAAGTTTCAATGGGAATGGGAAGAATTGGTACAAAAATTGGAAAATTTTTAAGGGACTTTGAAAAAATTTCAACTGGAATTTTCCAATTTTTTGACGTGAAATTGTAAACATGTGGACATGGATTTTGAAAATTCTAGAGAGAATTTTAAAAGCTTCAACAGAATTTCAACAATTTTGAGAGGGATTTGAAAAGTTTCAATGGGAATGGGAAGAATTGGGACAAAAATTGGAAAATTTTTAAGGGACTTTGAAAAAATTTCAACTGGAATTTTAGCCATTTTTTGACGTGAAATTGTAAACATGTGGACATGGATTTTGAAAATTCTAGAGAGAATTTTAAAAGCTTCAAGAGAATTTCAACAATTTTGAGAGGGATTTGAAAAGTTTCAATGGGAATGGGAAGAATTGGTACAGAAATTGGAAAATTTTTAAGGGACTTTGAAAAAATTTCAACTGGAATTTTAGCCATTTTTTTATGTGAAATTGTAAACATGTGGACATGGATTTTGAAAATTCTAGAGAGAATTTTAAAAGCTTCAACAGAATTTCAACAATTTTGAGAGGGATTTGAAAAGTTTCAATGGGAATGGGAAGAATTGGGGCAAAAATTGGAAAATTTTTAAGGGACTTTGAAAAAATTTCAACTGGAATTTTAGCCATTTTTTGACGTGAAATTGTAAACATGTGGACATGGATTTTGAAAATTCTAGAGAGAATTTTAAAAGCTTCAACAGAATTTCAACAATTTTGAGAGGGATTTGAAAAGTTTCAATGGGAATGGGAAGAATTGGGACAAAAATTGGAAAATTTTTAAGGGACTTTGAAAAAATTTCAACTGGAATTTTCCAATTTTTTGACGTGAAATTGTAAACATGTGGACATGGATTTTGAAAATTCTAGAGAGAATTTTAAAAGCTTCAAGAGAATTTCAACAATTTTGAGAGGGATTTGAAAAGTTTCAATGGGAATGGGAAGAATTGGGACAAAAATTGGAAAATTTTTAAGGGACTTTGAAAAAATTTCCACTGGAATTTTAGCCATTTTTTGACGTGAAATTGTAAACATGTGGACATGGATTTTGAAAATTCTAGAGAGAATTTTAAAAGCTTCAACAGAATTTCAACAATTTTGAGAGGGATTTGAAAAGTTTCAATGGGAATGGGAAGAATTGGGGCAAAAATTGGAGAATTTTTAAGGGACTTTGAAAAAATTTCAACTGGAATTTTAGCCATTTTTTGACGTGAAATTGTAAACATGTGGACATGGATTTTGAAAATTCTAGAGAGAATTTTAAAAGCTTCAACAGAATTTTAGCAATTTTGAGAGGGATTTGAAAAGTTTCAATGGGAATGGGAAGAATTGGTACAAAAATTGGAAAATTTTTAAGGGACTTTGAAAAAATTTCAACTGGAATTTTCCAATTTTTTGACGTGAAATTGTAAACATGTGGACATGGATTTTGAAAATTCTAGAGAGAATTTTAAAAGCTTCAACAGAATTTCAACAATTTGGAGAGGGATTTGAAAAGTTTCAATGGGAATGGGAAGAATTGGGACAAAAATTGGAAAATTTTTAAGGGACTTTGAAAAAATTTCAACTGGAATTTTCCAATTTTTTGACGTGAAATTGTAAACATGTGGACATGGATTTTGAAAATTCTAGAGAGAATTTTAAAAGCTTCAACAGAATTTCAACAATTTGGAGAGGGATTTGAAAAGTTTCAATGGGAATGGGAAGAATTGGGACAAAAATTGGAAAATTTTTAAGGGACTTTGAAAAAATTTCAACTGGAATTTTAGCAATTTTTTGACGTGAAATTGTAAACATGTGGACATGGATTTTGAAAATTCTAGAGAGAATTTTAAAAGCTTCAAGAGAATTTCAACAATTTTGAGAGGGATTTGAAAAGTTTCAATGGGAATGGGAAGAATTGGGACAAAAATTGGAAAATTTTTAAGGGACTTTGAAAAAATTTCAACTGGAATTTTAGCCATTTTTTGACGTGAAATTGTAAACATGTGGCCATGGATTTTGAAAATTCTAGAGAGAATTTTAAAAGCTTCAACAGAATTTCAACAATTTTGAGAGGGATTTGAAAAGTTTCAATGGGAATGGGAAGAATTGGGACAAAAATTGGAAAATTTTTAAGGGACTTTGAAAAAATTTCAACTGGAATTTTAGCCATTTTTTGACGTGAAATTGTAAACATGTGGACATGGATTTTGAAAATTCTAGGGAGAATTTTAAAAGCTTCAAGAGAATTTCAACAATTTTGAGAGGGATTTGAAAAGTTTCAATGGGAATGGGAAGAATTGGGGCAAAAATTGGAAAATTTTTAAGGGACTTTGAAAAAATTTCAACTGGAATTTTAGCCATTTTTTGACGTGAAATTGTAAACATGTGGACATGGATTTTGAAAATTCTAGAGAGAATTTTAAAAGCTTCAACAGAATTTCAACAATTTTGAGAGGGATTTGAAAAGTTTCAATGGGAATGGGAAGAATTGGGACAAAAATTGGAAAATTTTTAAGGGACTTTGAAAAAATTTCAACTGGAATTTTAGCCATTTTTTGACGTGAAATTGTAAACATGTGGACATGGATTTTGAAAATTCTAGAGAGAATTTTAAAAGCTTCAAGAGAATTTCAACAATTTTGAGAGGGATTTGAAAAGTTTCAATGGGAATGGGAAGAATTGGTACAAAAATTGGAAAATTTTTAAGGGACTTTGAAAAAATTTCAACTGGAATTTTCCAATTTTTTGACGTGAAATTGTAAACATGTGGACATGGATTTTGAAAATTCTAGAGAGAATTTTAAAAGCTTCAAGAGAATTTCAACAATTTTGAGAGGGATTTGAAAAGTTTCAATGGGAATGGGAAGAATTGGGACAAAAATTGGAAAATTTTTAAGGGACTTTGAAAAAATTTCAACTGGAATTTTAGCCATTTTTTGACGTGAAATTGTAAACATGTGGACATGGATTTTGAAAATTCTAGAGAGAATTTTAAAAGCTTCAAGAGAATTTCAACAATTTTGAGAGGGATTTGAAAAGTTTCAATGGGAATGGGAAGAATTGGTACAGAAATTGGAAAATTTTTAAGGGACTTTGAAAAAATTTCAACTGGAATTTTAGCCATTTTTTTATGTGAAATTGTAAACATGTGGCCATGGATTTTGAAAATTCTAGAGAGAATTTTAAAAGCTTCAACAGAATTTCAACAATTTTGAGAGGGATTTGAAAAGTTTCAATGGGAATGGGAAGAATTGGGACAAAAATTGGAAAATTTTTAAGGGACTTTGAAAAAATTTCAACTGGAATTTTAGCCATTTTTTGACGTGAAATTGTAAACATGTGGACATGGATTTTGAAAATTCTAGAGAGAATTTTAAAAGCTTCAACAGAATTTCAACAATTTTGAGAGGGATTTGAAAAGTTTCAATGGGAATGGGAAGAATTGGGGCAAAAATTGGAAAATTTTTAAGGGACTTTGAAAAAATTTCAACTGGAATTTTAGCCATTTTTTGACGTGAAATTGTAAACATGTGGACATGGATTTTGAAAATTCTAGAGAGAATTTTAAAAGCTTCAACAGAATTTCAACAATTTTGAGAGGGATTTGAAAAGTTTCAATGGGAATGGGAAGAATTGGGACAAAAATTGGAAAATTTTTAAGGGACTTTGAAAAAATTTCAACTGGAATTTTAGCCATTTTTTGACGTGAAATTGTAAACATGTGGACATGGATTTTGAAAATTCTAGAGAGAATTTTAAAAGCTTCAAGAGAATTTCAACAATTTTGAGAGGGATTTGAAAAGTTTCAATGGGAATGGGAAGAATTGGTACAAAAATTGGAAAATTTTTAAGGGACTTTGAAAAAATTTCAACTGGAATTTTCCAATTTTTTGACGTGAAATTGTAAACATGTGGACATGGATTTTGAAAATTCTAGAGAGAATTTTAAAAGCTTCAAGAGAATTTCAACAATTTTGAGAGGGATTTGAAAAGTTTCAATGGGAATGGGAAGAATTGGGACAAAAATTGGAAAATTTTTAAGGGACTTTGAAAAAATTTCAACTGGAATTTTAGCCATTTTTTGACGTGAAATTGTAAACATGTGGACATGGATTTTGAAAATTCTAGAGAGAATTTTAAAAGCTTCCAGAGAATTTCAACAATTTTGAGAGGGATTTGAAAAGTTTCAATGGGAATGGGAAGAATTGGTACAGATATTGGAAAATTTTTAAGGGACTTTGAAAAAATTTCAACTGGAATTTTAGCCATTTTTTTATGTGAAATTGTAAACATGTGGACATGGATTTTGAAAATTCTAGAGAGAATTTTAAAAGCTTCAACAGAATTTCAACAATTTTGAGAGGGATTTGAAAAGTTTCAATGGGAATGGGAAGAATTGGGACAAAAATTGGAAAATTTTTAAGGGACTTTGAAAAAATTTCAACTGGAATTTTAGCCATTTTTTGACGTGAAATTGTAAACATGTGGCCATGGATTTTGAAAATTCTAGAGAGAATTTTAAAAGCTTCAACAGAATTTCAACAATTTTGAGAGGGATTTGAAAAGTTTCAATGGGAATGGGAAGAATTGGGACAAAAATTGGAAAATTTTTAAGGGACTTTGAAAAAATTTCAACTGGAATTTTAGCCATTTTTTGACGTGAAATTGTAAACATGTGGACATGGATTTTGAAAATTCTAGAGAGAATTTTAAAAGCTTCAAGAGAATTTCAACAATTTTGAGAGGGATTTGAAAAGTTTCAATGGGAATGGGAAAAATTGGTACAGAAATTGGAAAATTTTTAAGGGACTTTGAAAAAATTTCAACTGGAATTTTAGCCATTTTTTTATGTGAAATTGTAAACATGTGGCCATGGATTTTGAAAATTCTAGAGAGAATTTTAAAAGCTTCAACAGAATTTCAACAATTTTGAGAGGGATTTGAAAAGTTTCAATGGGAATGGGAAGAATTGGGACAAAAATTGGAAAATTTTTAAGGGACTTTGAAAAAATTTCAACTGGAATTTTAGCCATTTTTTGACGTGAAATTGTAAACATGTGGACATGGATTTTGAAAATTCTAGGGAGAATTTTAAAAGCTTCAAGAGAATTTCAACAATTTTGAGAGGGATTTGAAAAGTTTCAATGGGAATGGGAAGAATTGGGACAAAAATTGGAAAATTTTTAAGGGACTTTGAAAAAATTTCAACTGGAATTTTAGCCATTTTTTGACGTGAAATTGTAAACATGTGGACATGGATTTTGAAAATTCTAGAGAGAATTTTAAAAGCTTCAACAGAATTTCAACAATTTTGAGAGGGATTTGAAAAGTTTCAATGGGAATGGGAAGAATTGGGACAAAAATTGGAAACTTTTTAAGGGACTTTGAAAAAATTTCAACTGGAATTTTCCAATTTTTTGACGTGAAATTGTAAACATGTGGACATGGATTTTGAAAATTCTAGAGAGAATTTTAAAAGCTTCAACAGAATTTCAACAATTTTGAGAGGGATTTGAAAAGTTTCAATGGGAATGGGAAGAATTGGGGCAAAAATTGGAAAATTTTTCAGGGACTTTGAAAAAATTTCAACTGGAATTTTAGCCATTTTTTGACGTGAAATTGTAAACATGTGGACATGGATTTTGAAAATTCTAGAGAGAATTTTAAAAGCTTCAACAGAATTTCAACAATTTTGAGAGGGATTTGAAAAGTTTCAATAGGAATGGGAAGAATTGGGACAAAAATTGGAAAACTTTCAGGGACTTTGAAAAAATTTCAACTGGAATTTTAGCCATTTTTTGACGTGAAATTGTAAACATGTGGACATGGATTTTGAAAATTCTAGAGAGAATTTTAAAAGCTTCAACAGAATTTCAACAATTTTGAGAGGGATTTGAAAAGTTTCAATGGGAATGGGAAGAATTGGGACAAAAATTGGAAAATTTTTAAGGGACTTTGAAAAAATTTCAACTGGAATTTTAGCCATTTTTTGACGTGAAATTGTAAACATGTGGACATGGATTTTGAAAATTCTAGGGAGAATTTTAAAAGCTTCAACAGAATTTCAACAATTTTGAGAGGGATTTGAAAAGTTTCAATGGGAATGGGAAGAATTGGGGCAAAAATTGGAAAATTTTTAAGGGACTTTGAAAAAATTTCAACTGGAATTTTAGCCATTTTTTGACGTGAAATTGTAAACATGTGGACATGGATTTTGAAAATTCTAGAGAGAATTTTAAAAGCTTCAACAGAATTTCAACAATTTTGAGAGGGATTTGAAAAGTTTCAATGGGAATGGGAAGAATTGGGACAAAAATTGGAAAATTTTTAAGGGACTTTGAAAAAATTTCAACTGGAATTTTAGCCATTTTTTGACGTGAAATTGTAAACATGTGGACATGGATTTTGAAAATTCTAGAGAGAATTTTAAAAGCTTCAACAGAATTTTAGCAATTTTGAGAGGGATTTGAAAAGTTTCAATGGGAATGGGAAGAATTGGTACAAAAATTGGAAAATTTTTAAGGGACTTTGAAAAAATTTCAACTGGAATTTTCCAATTTTTTGACGTGAAATTGTAAACATGTGGACATGGATTTTGAAAATTCTAGAGAGAATTTTAAAAGCTTCAACAGAATTTCAACAATTTTGAGAGGGATTTGAAAAGTTTCAATGGGAATGGGAAGAATTGGGACAAAAATTGGAAAATTTTTAAGGGACTTTGAAAAAATTTCAACTGGAATTTTAGCCATTTTTTGACGTGAAATTGTAAACATGTGGACATGGATTTTGAAAATTCTAGAGAGAATTTTAAAAGCTTCAAGAGAATTTCAACAATTTTGAGAGGGATTTGAAAAGTTTCAATGGGAATGGGAAGAATTGGTACAGAAATTGGAAAATTTTTAAGGGACTTTGAAAAAATTTCAACTGGAATTTTAGCCATTTTTTTATGTGAAATTGTAAACATGTGGACATGGATTTTGAAAATTCTAGAGAGAATTTTAAAAGCTTCAACAGAATTTCAACAATTTTGAGAGGGATTTGAAAAGTTTCAATGGGAATGGGAAGAATTGGGGCAAAAATTGGAAAATTTTTAAGGGACTTTGAAAAAATTTCAACTGGAATTTTAGCCATTTTTTGACGTGAAATTGTAAACATGTGGACATGGATTTTGAAAATTCTAGAGAGAATTTTAAAAGCTTCAACAGAATTTCAACAATTTTGAGAGGGATTTGAAAAGTTTCAATGGGAATGGGAAGAATTGGGACAAAAATTGGAAAATTTTTAAGGGACTTTGAAAAAATTTCAACTGGAATTTTCCAATTTTTTGACGTGAAATTGTAAACATGTGGACATGGATTTTGAAAATTCTAGAGAGAATTTTAAAAGCTTCAAGAGAATTTCAACAATTTTGAGAGGGATTTGAAAAGTTTCAATGGGAATGGGAAGAATTGGGACAAAAATTGGAAAATTTTTAAGGGACTTTGAAAAAATTTCCACTGGAATTTTAGCCATTTTTTGACGTGAAATTGTAAACATGTGGACATGGATTTTGAAAATTCTAGAGAGAATTTTAAAAGCTTCAACAGAATTTCAACAATTTTGAGAGGGATTTGAAAAGTTTCAATAGGAATGGGAAGAATTGGGACAAAAATTGGAAAATTTTTCAGGGACTTTGAAAAAATTTCAACTGGAATTTTCCAATTTTTTGACGTGAAATTGTAAACATGTGGACATGGATTTTGAAAATTCTAGAGAGAATTTTAAAAGCTTCAACAGAATTTCAACAATTTTGAGAGGGATTTGAAAAGTTTCAATGGGAATGGGAAGAATTGGGACAAAAATTGGAAAATTTTTAAGGGACTTTGAAAAAATTTCAACTGGAATTTTAGCCATTTTTTGACGTGAAATTGTAAACATGTGGACATGGATTTTGAAAATTCTAGAGAGAATTTTAAAAGCTTCAAGAGAATTTCAACAATTTGGAGAGGGATTTGAAAAGTTTCAATGGGAATGGGAAGAATTGGGACAAAAATTGGAAAATTTTTAAGGGACTTTGAAAAAATTTCAACTGGAATTTTAGCCATTTTTTGGCGTGAAATTGTAAAACATGTGGACATGGATTTTGAAAATTCTAGAGAGAATTTTAAAAGCTTCAACAGAATTTCAACAATTTTGAGAGGGATTTGAAAAGTTTCAATGGGAATGGGAAGAATTGGGACAAAAATTGGAAAATTTTTAAGGGACTTTGAAAAAATTTCAACTGGAATTTTAGCCATTTTTTGACGTGAAATTGTAAACATGTGGACATGGATTTTGAAAATTCTAGAGAGAATTTTAAAAGCTTCAACAGAATTTCAACAATTTTGAAAGGGATATGAAAAGTTTCAATGGGAATGGGAAGAATTGGGACAAAAATTGGAAAATTTTTAAGGGACTTTGAAAAAATTTCAACTGGAATTTTAGCCATTTTTTGACGTGAAATTGTAAACATGTGGACATGGATTTTGAAAATTCTAGAGAGAATTTTAAAAGCTTCAACAGAATTTCAACAATTTTGAGAGGGATTTGAAAAGTTTCAATGGGAATGGGAAGAATTGGGGCAAAAATTGGAAAATTTTTAAGGGACTTTGAAAAAATTTCAACTGGAATTTTAGCCATTTTTTGACGTGAAATTGTAAACATGTGGACATGGATTTTGAAAATTCTAGAGAGAATTTTAAAAGCTTCAACAGAATTTTAGCAATTTTGAGAGGGATTTGAAAAGTTTCAATGGGAATGGGAAGAATTGGGACAAAAATTGGAAAATTTTTAAGGGACTTTGAAAAAATTTCAACTGGAATTTTCCAATTTTTTGACGTGAAATTGTAAACATGTGGACATGGATTTTGAAAATTCTAGAGAGAATTTTAAAAGCTTCAACAGAATTTCAACAATTTGGAGAGGGATTTGAAAAGTTTCAATGGGAATGGGAAGAATTGGGACAAAAATTGGAAAATTTTTAAGGGACTTTGAAAAAATTTCAACTGGAATTTTCCAATTTTTTGACGTGAAATTGTAAACATGTGGACATGGATTTTGAAAATTCTAGAGAGAATTTTAAAAGCTTCAACAGAATTTCAACAATTTGGAGAGGGATTTGAAAAGTTTCAATGGGAATGGGAAGAATTGGGACAAAAATTGGAAAATTTTTCAGGGACTTTGAAAAAATTTCAACTGGAATTTTAGCAATTTTTTGACGTGAAATTGTAAACATGTGGACATGGATTTTGAAAATTCTAGAGAGAATTTTAAAAGCTTCAAGAGAATTTCAACAATTTTGAGAGGGATTTGAAAAGTTTCAATGGGAATGGGAAGAATTGGTACAGAAATTGGAAAATTTTTAAGGGACTTTGAAAAAATTTCAACTGGAATTTTAGCCATTTTTTTATGTGAAATTGTAAACATGTGGCCATGGATTTTGAAAATTCTAGAGAGAATTTTAAAAGCTTCAACAGAATTTCAACAATTTGGAGAGGGATTTGAAAAGTTTCAATGGGAATGGGAAGAATTGGGACAAAAATTGGAAAATTTTTAAGGGACTTTGAAAAAATTTCAACTGGAATTTTAGCCATTTTTTGACGTGAAATTGTAAACATGTGGACATGGATTTTGAAAATTCTAGAGAGAATTTTAAAAGCTTCAAGAGAATTTCAACAATTTTGAGAGGGATTTGAAAAGTTTCAATGGGAATGGGAAGAATTGGTACAGAAATTGGAAAATTTTTAAGGGACTTTGAAAAAATTTCAACCGGAATTTTAGCCATTTTTTGACATGAAATTGTAAACATGTGGACATGGATTTTGAAAATTCTAGAGAGAATTTTAAAAGCTTCAAGAGAATTTCAACAATTTTGAGAGGGATTTGAAAAGTTTCAATGGGAATGGGAAGAATTGGGACAAAAATTGGAAAATTTTTAAGGGACTTTGAAAAAATTTCAACTGGAATTTTAGCCATTTTTTGACGTGAAATTGTAAACATGTGGACATGGATTTTGAAAATTCTAGGGAGAATTTTAAAAGCTTCAACAGAATTTCAACAATTTTGAGAGGGATTTGAAAAGTTTCAATGGGAATGGGAAGAATTGGGACAAAAATTGGAAAATTTTTAAGGGACTTTGAAAAAATTTCAACTGGAATTTTAGCCATTTTTTGACGTGAAATTGTAAACATGTGGACATGGATTTTGAAAATTCTAGAGAGAATTTTAAAAGCTTCAAGAGAATTTCAACAATTTTGAGAGGGATTTGAAAAGTTTCAATGGGAATGGGAAAAATTGGTACAGAAATTGGAAAATTTTTAAGGGACTTTGAAAAAATTTCAACTGGAATTTTAGCCATTTTTTTATGTGAAATTGTAAACATGTGGCCATGGATTTTGAAAATTCTAGAGAGAATTTTAAAAGCTTCAACAGAATTTCAACAATTTTGAGAGGGATTTGAAAAGTTTCAATGGGAATGGGAAGAATTGGGACAAAAATTGGAAAATTTTTAAGGGACTTTGAAAAAATTTCAACTGGAATTTTCCAATTTTTTGACGTGAAATTGTAAACATGTGGACATGGATTTTGAAAATTCTAGAGAGAATTTTAAAAGCTTCAAGAGAATTTCAACAATTTTGAGAGGGATTTGAAAAGTTTCAATGGGAATGGGAAGAATTGGGACAAAAATTGGAAAATTTTTCAGGGACTTTGAAAAAATTTCAACTGGAATTTTAGCCATTTTTTGACGTGAAATTGTAAACATGTGGACATGGATTTTGAAAATTCTAGAGAGAATTTTAAAAGCTTCAACAGAATTTCAACAATTTTGAGAGGGATTTGAAAAGTTTCAATAGGAATGGGAAGAATTGGGACAAAAATTGGAAAATTTTTCAGGGACTTTGAAAAAATTTCAACTGGAATTTTCCAATTTTTTGACGTGAAATTGTAAACATGTGGACATGGATTTTGAAAATTCTAGAGAGAATTTTAAAAGCTTCAAGAGAATTTCAACAATTTTGAGAGGGATTTGAAAAGTTTCAATGGGAATGGGAAGAATTGGGACAAAAATTGGAAAATTTTTAAGGGACTTTGAAAAAATTTCAACTGGAATTTTAGCCATTTTTTGACGTGAAATTGTAAACATGTGGACATGGATTTTGAAAATTCTAGAGAGAATTTTAAAAGCTTCAAGAGAATTTCAACAATTTGGAGAGGGATTTGAAAAGTTTCAATGGGAATGGGAAGAATTGGGACAAAAATTGGAAAATTTTTAAGGGACTTTGAAAAAATTTCAACTGGAATTTTAGCCATTTTTTGGCGTGAAATTGTAAAACATGTGGACATGGATTTTGAAAATTCTAGAGAGAATTTTAAAAGCTTCAACAGAATTTCAACAATTTTGAGAGGGATTTGAAAAGTTTCAATGGGAATGGGAAGAATTGGGACAAAAATTGGAAAATTTTTAAGGGACTTTGAAAAAATTTCAACTGGAATTTTAGCCATTTTTTGACGTGAAATTGTAAACATGTGGACATGGATTTTGAAAATTCTAGAGAGAATTTTAAAAGCTTCAACAGAATTTCAACAATTTTGAAAGGGATATGAAAAGTTTCAATGGGAATGGGAAGAATTGGGACAAAAATTGGAAAATTTTTAAGGGACTTTGAAAAAATTTCACCTGGAATTTTAGCCATTTTTTGACGTGAAATTGTAAACATGTGGACATGGATTTTGAAAATTCTAGAGAGAATTTTAAAAGCTTCAACAGAATTTCAACAATTTTGAGAGGGATTTGAAAAGTTTCAATGGGAATGGGAAGAATTGGGACAAAAATTGGAAAATTTTTAAGGGACTTTGAAAAAATTTCAACTGGAATTTTAGCCATTTTTTGACGTGAAATTGTAAACATGTGGACATGGATTTTGAAAATTCTAGAGAGAATTTTAAAAGCTTCAAGAGAATTTCAACAATTTGGAGAGGGATTTGAAAAGTTTCAATGGGAATGGGAAGAATTGGGACAAAAATTGGAAAATTTTTAAGGGACTTTGAAAAAATTTCAACTGGAATTTTAGCCATTTTTTGACGTGAAATTGTAAACATGTGGACATGGATTTTGAAAATTCTAGGGAGAATTTTAAAAGCTTCAACAGAATTTCAAAAATTTTGAGAGGGATTTGAAAAGTTTCAATGGGAATGGGAAGAATTGGGGCAAAAATTGGAAAATTTTTAAGGGACTTTGAAAAACTTTCAACTGGAATTTTAGCCATTTTTTGACGTGAAATTGTAAACATGTGGACATGGATTTTGAAAATTCTAGAGAGAATTTTAAAAGCTTCAACAGAATTTCAACAATTTTGAGAGGGATTTGAAAAGTTTCAATGGGAATGGGAAGAATTGGGACCAAAATTGGAAAATTTTTAAGGGACTTTGAAAAAATTTCAACTGGAATTTTAGCCATTTTTTGGCGTGAAATTGTAAACATGTGGACATGGATTTTGAAAATTCTAGAGAGAATTTTAAAAGCTTCAACAGAATTTCCACAATTTTGAGAGGGATTTGAAAAGTTTCAATGGGAATGGGAAGAATTGGGACAAAAATTGGAAAATTTTTAAGGGACTTTGAAAAAATTTCAACTGGAATTTTAGCCATTTTTTGACGTGAAATTGTAAACATGTGGACATGGATTTTGAAAATTCTAGAGAGAATTTTAAAAGCTTCAAGAGAATTTCAACAATTTTGAGAGGGATTTGAAAAGTTTCAATGGGAATGGGAAGAATTGGGACAAAAATTGGAAAATTTTTAAGGGACTTTGAAAAAATTTCAACTGGAATTTTAGCCATTTTTTGGCGTGAAATTGTAAACATGTGGACATGGATTTTGAAAATTCTAGAGAGAATTTTAAAAGCTTCAAGAGAATTTCAACAATTTTGAGAGGCATTTGAAAAGTTTCAATGGGAATGGGAAGAATTGGGACAAAAATTGGAAAATTTTTAAGGGACTTTGAAAAAATTTCAACTGGAATTTTAGCCATTTTTTGACGTGAAATTGTAAACATGTGGACATGGATTTTGAAAATTCTAGAGAGAATTTTAAAAGCTTCAACAGAATTTCAACAATTTTGAGAGGGATTTGAAAAGTTTCAATGGGAATGGGAAGAATTGGGACAAAAATTGGAAAATTTTTAAGGGACTTTGAAAAAATTTCAACTGGAATTTTAGCCATTTTTTGACGTGAAATTGTAAACATGTGGACATGGATTTTGAAAATTCTAGAGAGAATTTTAAAAGCTTCAACAGAATTTCAACAATTTTGAGAGGGATTTGAAAAGTTTCAATGGGAATGGGAAGAATTGGGACAAAAATTGGAAAATTTTTAAGGGACTTTGAAAAAATTTCAACTGGAATTTTAGCCATTTTTTGGCGTGAAATTGTAAACATGTGGACATGGATTTTGAAAATTCTAGAGAGAATTTTAAAAGCTTCAAGAGAATTTCAACAATTTTGAGAGGGATTTGAAAAGTTTCAATGGGAATGGGAAGAATTGGGACAAAAATTGGAAAATTTTTAAGGGACTTTGAAAAAATTTCAACTGGAATTTTAGCCATTTTTTGACGTGAAATTGTAAACATGTGGACATGGATTTTGAAAATTCTAGAGAGAATTTTAAAAGCTTCAACAGAATTTTAGCAATTTTGAGAGGGATTTGAAAAGTTTCCATGGGAATGGGAAGAATTGGGACAAAAATTGGAAAATTTTTAAGGGACTTTGAAAAAATTTCAACTGGAATTTTCCAATTTTTTGACGTGAAATTGTAAACATGTGGCCATGGATTTTGAAAATTCTAGAGAGAATTTTAAAAGCTTCAACAGAATTTCAACAATTTTGAGAGGGATTTGAAAAGTTTCAATGGGAATGGGAAGAATTGGGACAAAAATTGGAAAATTTTTAAGGGACTTTGAAAAAATTTCAACTGGAATTTTAGCCATTTTTTGACGTGAAATTGTAAACATGTGGACATGGATTTTGAAAATTCTAGGGAGAATTTTAAAAGCTTCAAGAGAATTTCAACAATTTTGAGAGGGATTTGAAAAGTTTCAATGGGAATGGGAAGAATTGGGGCAAAAATTGGAAAATTTTTAAGGGACTTTGAAAAAATTTCAACTGGAATTTTAGCCATTTTTTGACGTGAAATTGTAAACATGTGGACATGGATTTTGAAAATTCTAGAGAGAATTTTAAAAGCTTCAACAGAATTTCAACAATTTTGAGAGGGATTTGAAAAGTTTCAATGGGAATGGGAAGAATTGGGACAAAAATTGGAAAATTTTTAAGGGACTTTGAAAAAATTTCAACTGGAATTTTAGCCATTTTTTGGCGTGAAATTGTAAACATGTGGACATGGATTTTGAAAATTCTAGAGAGAATTTTAAAAGCTTCAACAGAATTTCAACAATTTTGAGAGGGATATGAAAAGTTTCAATGGGAATGGGAAGAATTGGGACAAAAATTGGAAAATTTTTAAGGGACTTTGAAAAAATTTCAACTGGAATTTTAGCATTTTTTTATGTGAAATTATAAACATGTGGACATGGATTTTGAAAATTCTAGAGAGAATTTTAAAAGCTTCAACAGAATTTCAACAATTTTGAGAGGGATTTGAAAAGTTTCAATGGGAATGGGAAGAATTGGGACAAAAATTGGAAAATTTTTAAGGGACTTTGAAAAAATTTCAACTGGAATTTTAGCCATTTTTTGACGTGAAATTGTAAACATGTGGACATGGATTTTGAAAATTCTAGGGAGAATTTTAAAAGCTTCAACAGAATTTCAAAAATTTTGAGAGGGATTTGAAAAGTTTCAATGGGAATGGGAAGAATTGGGGCAAAAATTGGAAAATTTTTAAGGGACTTTGAAAAACTTTCAACTGGAATTTTAGCCATTTTTTGACGTGAAATTGTAAACATGTGGACATGGATTTTGAAAATTCTAGAGAGAATTTTAAAAGCTTCAACAGAATTTCAACAATTTTGAGAGGGATTTGAAAAGTTTCAATGGGAATGGGAAGAATTGGGACCAAAATTGGAAAATTTTTAAGGGACTTTGAAAAAATTTCAACTGGAATTTTAGCCATTTTTTGGCGTGAAATTGTAAACATGTGGACATGGATTTTGAAAATTCTAGAGAGAATTTTAAAAGCTTCAACAGAATTTCCACAATTTTGAGAGGGATTTGAAAAGTTTCAATGGGAATGGGAAGAATTGGGACAAAAATTGGAAAATTTTTAAGGGACTTTGAAAAAATTTCAACTGGAATTTTAGCCATTTTTTGACGTGAAATTGTAAACATGTGGACATGGATTTTGAAAATTCTAGAGAGAATTTTAAAAGCTTCAAGAGAATTTCAACAATTTTGAGAGGGATTTGAAAAGTTTCAATGGGAATGGGAAGAATTGGGACAAAAATTGGAAAATTTTTAAGGGACTTTGAAAAAATTTCAACTGGAATTTTAGCCATTTTTTGGCGTGAAATTGTAAACATGTGGACATGGATTTTGAAAATTCTAGAGAGAATTTTAAAAGCTTCAAGAGAATTTCAACAATTTTGAGAGGCATTTGAAAAGTTTCAATGGGAATGGGAAGAATTGGGACAAAAATTGGAAAATTTTTAAGGGACTTTGAAAAAATTTCAACTGGAATTTTAGCCATTTTTTGACGTGAAATTGTAAACATGTGGACATGGATTTTGAAAATTCTAGAGAGAATTTTAAAAGCTTCAACAGAATTTCAACAATTTTGAGAGGGATTTGAAAAGTTTCAATGGGAATGGGAAGAATTGGGACAAAAATTGGAAAATTTTTAAGGGACTTTGAAAAAATTTCAACTGGAATTTTAGCCATTTTTTGACGTGAAATTGTAAACATGTGGACATGGATTTTGAAAATTCTAGAGAGAATTTTAAAAGCTTCAACAGAATTTCAACAATTTTGAGAGGGATTTGAAAAGTTTCAATGGGAATGGGAAGAATTGGGACAAAAATTGGAAAATTTTTAAGGGACTTTGAAAAAATTTCAACTGGAATTTTAGCCATTTTTTGGCGTGAAATTGTAAACATGTGGACATGGATTTTGAAAATTCTAGAGAGAATTTTAAAAGCTTCAAGAGAATTTCAACAATTTTGAGAGGGATTTGAAAAGTTTCAATGGGAATGGGAAGAATTGGGACAAAAATTGGAAAATTTTTAAGGGACTTTGAAAAAATTTCAACTGGAATTTTAGCCATTTTTTGACGTGAAATTGTAAACATGTGGACATGGATTTTGAAAATTCTAGAGAGAATTTTAAAAGCTTCAACAGAATTTTAGCAATTTTGAGAGGGATTTGAAAAGTTTCCATGGGAATGGGAAGAATTGGGACAAAAATTGGAAAATTTTTAAGGGACTTTGAAAAAATTTCAACTGGAATTTTCCAATTTTTTGACGTGAAATTGTAAACATGTGGCCATGGATTTTGAAAATTCTAGAGAGAATTTTAAAAGCTTCAACAGAATTTCAACAATTTTGAGAGGGATTTGAAAAGTTTCAATGGGAATGGGAAGAATTGGGACAAAAATTGGAAAATTTTTAAGGGACTTTGAAAAAATTTCAACTGGAATTTTAGCCATTTTTTGACGTGAAATTGTAAACATGTGGACATGGATTTTGAAAATTCTAGGGAGAATTTTAAAAGCTTCAAGAGAATTTCAACAATTTTGAGAGGGATTTGAAAAGTTTCAATGGGAATGGGAAGAATTGGGGCAAAAATTGGAAAATTTTTAAGGGACTTTGAAAAAATTTCAACTGGAATTTTAGCCATTTTTTGACGTGAAATTGTAAACATGTGGACATGGATTTTGAAAATTCTAGAGAGAATTTTAAAAGCTTCAACAGAATTTCAACAATTTTGAGAGGGATTTGAAAAGTTTCAATGGGAATGGGAAGAATTGGGACAAAAATTGGAAAATTTTTAAGGGACTTTGAAAAAATTTCAACTGGAATTTTAGCCATTTTTTGGCGTGAAATTGTAAACATGTGGACATGGATTTTGAAAATTCTAGAGAGAATTTTAAAAGCTTCAACAGAATTTCAACAATTTTGAGAGGGATATGAAAAGTTTCAATGGGAATGGGAAGAATTGGGACAAAAATTGGAAAATTTTTAAGGGACTTTGAAAAAATTTCAACTGGAATTTTAGCATTTTTTTATGTGAAATTATAAACATGTGGACATGGATTTTGAAAATTCTAGAGAGAATTTTAAAAGCTTCAACAGAATTTCAACAATTTTGAGAGGGATTTGAAAAGTTTCAATGGGAATGGGAAGAATTGGGACAAAAATTGGAAAATTTTTAAGGGACTTTGAAAAAATTTCAACTGGAATTTTAGCAATTTTTTGACGTGAAATTGTAAACATGTGGACATGGATTTTGAAAATTCTAGAGAGAATTTTAAAAGCTTCAAGAGAATTTCAACAATTTTGAGAGGGATTTGAAAAGTTTCAATGGGAATGGGAAGAATTGGGACAAAAATTGGAAAATTTTTAAGGGACTTTGAAAAAATTTCAACTGGAATTTTAGCCATTTTTTGGCGTGAAATTGTAAACATGTGGACATGGATTTTGAAAATTCTAGAGAGAATTTTAAAAGCTTCAACAGAATTTCAACAATTTTGAGAGGGATTTGAAAAGTTTCAATGGGAATGGGAAGAATTGGGACAAAAATTGGAAAATTTTTAAGGGACTTTGAAAAAATTTCAACTGGAATTTTAGCCATTTTTTGACGTGAAATTGTAAACATGTGGACATGGATTTTGAAAATTCTAGAGAGAATTTTAAAAGCTTCAACAGAATTTCAACAATTTTGAGAGGGATTTGAAAAGTTTCCATGGGAATGGGAAGAATTGGGACAAAAATTGGAAAATTTTTAAGGGACTTTGAAAAAATTTCAACTGGAATTTTAGCCATTTTTTGACGTGAAATTGTAAACATGTGGACATGGATTTTGAAAATTCTAGAGAGAATTTTAAAAGCTTCAACAGAATTTCAACAATTTTGAGAGGGATTTGAAAAGTTTCAATGGGAATGGGAAGAATTGGGACAAAAATTGGAAAATTTTTCAGGAACTTTGAAAAAATTTCAACTGGAATTTTAGCCATTTTTTGACGTGAAATTGTAAACATGTGGACATGGATTTTGAAAATTCTAGAGAGAATTTTAAAAGCTTCAACAGAATTTCAACAATTTTGAGAGGGATTTGAAAAGTTTCAATGGGAATGGGAAGAATTGGGACAAAAATTGGAAAATTTTTAAGGGACTTTGAAAAAATTTCAACTGGAATTTTAGCCATTTTTTGACGTGAAATTGTAAACATGTGGACATGGATTTTGAAAATTCTAGAGAGAATTTTAAAAGCTTCAACAGAATTTTAGCAATTTTGAGAGGGATTTGAAAAGTTTCAATGGGAATGGGAAGAATTGGTACAAAAATTGGAAAATTTTTAAGGGACTTTGAAAAAATTTCAACTGGAATTTTCCAATTTTTTGACGTGAAATTGTAAACATGTGGACATGGATTTTGAAAATTCTAGAGAGAATTTTAAAAGCTTCAACAGAATTTCAACAATTTGGAGAGGGATTTGAAAAGTTTCAATGGGAATGGGAAGAATTGGGACAAAAATTGGAAAATTTTTAAGGGACTTTGAAAAAATTTCAACTGGAATTTTAGCCATTTTTTGGCGTGAAATTGTAAACATGTGGACATGGATTTTGAAAATTCTAGAGAGAATTTTAAAAGCTTCAACAGAATTTCAACAATTTTGAGAGGGATTTGAAAAGTTTCAATGGGAATGGGAAGAATTGGGACAAAAATTGGAAAATTTTTAAGGGACTTTGAAAAAATTTCAACTGGAATTTTCCAATTTTTTGACGTGAAATTGTAAACATGTGGACATGGATTTTGAAAATTCTAGAGAGAATTTTAAAAGCTTCAACAGAATTTCAACAATTTGGAGAGGGATTTGAAAAGTTTCAATGGGAATGGGAAGAATTGGGACAAAAATTGGAAAATTTTTAAGGGACTTTGAAAAAATTTCAACTGGAATTTTAGCCATTTTTTGGCGTGAAATTGTAAACATGTGGACATGGATTTTGAAAATTCTAGAGAGAATTTTAAAAGCTTCAACAGAATTTCAACAATTTTGAGAGGGATTTGAAAAGTTTCAATGGGAATGGGAAGAATTGGGACAAAAATTGGAAAATTTTTAAGGGACTTTGAAAAAATTTCAACTGGAATTTTAGCCATTTTTTGACGTGAAATTGTAAACATGTGGACATGGATTTTGAAAATTCTAGAGAGAATTTTAAAAGCTTCAAAAGAATTTCAACAATTTTGAGAGGGATTTGAAAAGTTTCAATGGGAATGGGAAGAATTGGGACAAAAATTGGAAAATTTTTAAGGGACTTTGAAAAAATTTCAACTGGAATTTTAGCCATTTTTTGGCGTGAAATTGTAAACATGTGGACATGGATTTTGAAAATTCTAGAGAGAATTTTAAAAGCTTCAACAGAATTTCAACAATTTTGAGAGGGATTTGAAAAGTTTCAATGGGAATGGGAAGAATTGGGACAAAAATTGGAAAATTTTTAAGGGACTTTGAAAAAATTTCAACTGGAATTTTAGCCATTTTTTGACGTGAAATTGTAAACATGTGGACATGGATTTTGAAAATTCTAGAGAGAATTTTAAAAGCTTCAACAGAATTTCAACAATTTTGAGAGGGATTTGAAAAGTTTCAATGGGAATGGGAAGAATTGGGGCAAAAATTGGAAAATTTTTAAGGGACTTTGAAAAAATTTCAACTGGAATTTTCCAATTTTTTGACGTGAAATTGTAAACATGTGGACATGGATTTTGAAAATTCTAGAGAGAATTTTAAAAGCTTCAACAGAATTTCCACAATTTTGAGAGGGATTTGAAAAGTTTCAATGGGAATGGGAAGAATTGGTACAAAAATTGGAAAATTTTTAAGGGACTTTGAAAAAATTTCAACTGGAATTTTCCAATTTTTTGACGTGAAATTGTAAACATGTGGACATGGATTTTGAAAATTCTAGAGAGAATTTTAAAAGCTTCAACAGAATTTCAACAATTTTGAGAGGGATTTGAAAAGTTTCAATGGGAATGGGAAGAATTGGGACAAAAATTGGAAAATTTTTAAGGGACTTTGAAAAAATTTCAACTGGAATTTTCCAATTTTTTGACGTGAAATTGTAAACATGTGGACATGGATTTTGAAAATTCTAGAGAGAATTTTAAAAGCTTCAACAGAATTTCAACAATTTGGAGAGGGATTTGAAAAGTTTCAATGGGAATGGGAAGAATTGGGACAAAAATTGGAAAATTTTTAAGGGACTTTGAAAAAATTTCAACTGGAATTTTAGCCATTTTTTGACGTGAAATTGTAAACATGTGGACATGGATTTTGAAAATTCTAGAGAGAATTTTAAAAGCTTCAAGAGAATTTCAACAATTTTGAGAGGGATTTGAAAAGTTTCAATGGGAATGGGAAGAATTGGTACAGAAATTGGAAAATTTTTAAGGGACTTTGAAAAAATTTCAACTGGAATTTTAGCCATTTTTTGGCGTGAAATTGTAAACATGTGGACATGGATTTTGAAAATTCTAGAGAGAATTTTAAAAGCTTCAACAGAATTTCAACAATTTTGAGAGGGATTTGAAAAGTTTCAATGGGAATGGGAAGAATTGGGACAAAAATTGGAAAATTTTTAAGGGACTTTGAAAAAATTGCAACTGGAATTTTAGCCATTTTTTGACGTGAAATTGTAAACATGTGGACATGGATTTTGAAAATTGTAGAGAGAATTTTAAAAGCTTCAACAGAATTTCAACAATTTTGAAAGGGATATGAAAAGTTTCAATGGGAATGGGAAGAATTGGGACAAAAATTGGAAAATTTTTAAGGGACTTTGAAAAAATTTCAACTGGAATTTTAGCCATTTTTTGGCGTGAAATTGTAAACATGTGGACATGGATTTTGAAAATTCTAGAGAGAATTTTAAAAGCTTCAACAGAATTTCAACAATTTTGAGAGGGATTTGAAAAGTTTCAATGGGAATGGGAAGAATTGGGACAAAAATTGGAAAATTTTTAAGGGACTTTGAAAAAATTTCAACTGGAATTTTAGCCATTTTTTGACGTGAAATTGTAAACATGTGGACATGGATTTTGAAAATTCTAGAGAGAATTTTAAAAGCTTCAACAGAATTTCAACAATTTTGAGAGGGATTTGAAAAGTTTCAATGGGAATGGGAAGAATTGGGGCAAAAATTGGAAAATTTTTAAGGGACTTTGAAAAAATTTCAACTGGAATTTTAGCCATTTTTTGGCGTGAAATTGTAAACATGTGGACATGGATTTTGAAAATTCTAGAGAGAATTTTAAAAGCTTCAACAGAATTTCCACAATTTTGAGAGGGATTTGAAAAGTTTCAATGGGAATGGGAAGAATTGGTACAAAAATTGGAAAATTTTTAAGGGACTTTGAAAAAATTTCAACTGGAATTTTCCAATTTTTTGACGTGAAATTGTAAACATGTGGACATGGATTTTGAAAATTCTAGAGAGAATTTTAAAAGCTTCAACAGAATTTCAACAATTTTGAGAGGGATTTGAAAAGTTTCAATGGGAATGGGAAGAATTGGGACAAAAATTGGAAAATTTTTAAGGGACTTTGAAAAAATTTCAACTGGAATTTTCCAATTTTTTGACGTGAAATTGTAAACATGTGGACATGGATTTTGAAAATTCTAGAGAGAATTTTAAAAGCTTCAACAGAATTTCAACAATTTGGAGAGGGATTTGAAAAGTTTCAATGGGAATGGGAAGAATTGGGACAAAAATTGGAAAATTTTTAAGGGACTTTGAAAAAATTTCAACTGGAATTTTAGCCATTTTTTGACGTGAAATTGTAAACATGTGGACATGGATTTTGAAAATTCTAGAGAGAATTTTAAAAGCTTCAAGAGAATTTCAACAATTTTGAGAGGGATTTGAAAAGTTTCAATGGGAATGGGAAGAATTGGTACAGAAATTGGAAAATTTTTAAGGGACTTTGAAAAAATTTCAACTGGAATTTTAGCCATTTTTTGGCGTGAAATTGTAAACATGTGGACATGGATTTTGAAAATTCTAGAGAGAATTTTAAAAGCTTCAACAGAATTTCAACAATTTTGAGAGGGATTTGAAAAGTTTCAATGGGAATGGGAAGAATTGGGACAAAAATTGGAAAATTTTTAAGGGACTTTGAAAAAATTGCAACTGGAATTTTAGCCATTTTTTGACGTGAAATTGTAAACATGTGGACATGGATTTTGAAAATTCTAGAGAGAATTTTAAAAGCTTCAACAGAATTTCAACAATTTTGAAAGGGATATGAAAAGTTTCAATGGGAATGGGAAGAATTGGGACAAAAATTGGAAAATTTTTAAGGGACTTTGAAAAAATTTCAACTGGAATTTTAGCCATTTTTTGGCGTGAAATTGTAAACATGTGGACATGGATTTTGAAAATTCTAGAGAGAATTTTAAAAGCTTCCAGAGAATTTCAACAATTTTGAGAGGGATTTGAAAAGTTTCAATGGGAATGGGAAGAATTGGGACAAAAATTGGAAAATTTTTAAGGGACTTTGAAAAAATTTCAACTGGAATTTTAGCCATTTTTTGACGTGAAATTGTAAACATGTGGACATGGATTTTGAAAATTCTAGAGAGAATTTTAAAAGCTTCAACAGAATTTCAACAATTTTGAGAGGGATATGAAAAGTTTCAATGGGAATGGGAAGAATTGGGGCAAAAATTGGAAAATTTTTAAGGGACTTTGAAAAAATTTCAACTGGAATTTTAGCCATTTTTTGACGTGAAATTGTAAACATGTGGACATGGATTTTGAAAATTCTAGAGAGAATTTTAAAAGCTTCAACAGAATTTTAGCAATTTTGAGAGGGATTTGAAAAGTTTCAATGGGAATGGGAAGAATTGGGACAAAAATTGGAAAATTTTTCAGGGACTTTGAAAAAATTTCAACTGGAATTTTCCAATTTTTTGACGTGAAATTGTAAACATGTGGACATGGA
Organism: Streptopelia decaocto; assembly: GCF_964273445.1. Lineage (NCBI taxonomy): Eukaryota > Metazoa > Chordata > Aves > Columbiformes > Columbidae > Streptopelia > Streptopelia decaocto. Next base: position 23,984 of record NW_028115676.1, read on the forward strand.
TTTTGAAAATTCTAGAGAGAATTTTAAAAGCTTCAACAGAATTTCAACAATTTGGAGAGGGATTTGAAAAGTTTCAATGGGAATGGGAAGAATTGGGACAAAAATTGGAAAATTTTTAAGGGACTTTGAAAAAATTTCAACTGGAATTTTCCAATTTTTTGACGTGAAATTGTAAACATGTGGACATGGATTTTGAAAATTCTAGAGAGAATTTTAAAAGCTTCAACAGAATTTCAACAATTTTGAGAGGGATTTGAAAAGTTTCAATGGGAATGGGAAGAATTGGGACAAAAATTGGAAAATTTTTAAGGGACTTTGAAAAAATTTCAACTGGAATTTTAGCCATTTTTTGGCGTGAAATTGTAAACATGTGGACATGGATTTTGAAAATTCTAGAGAGAATTTTAAAAGCTTCAACAGAATTTCAACAATTTTGAGAGGGATTTGAAAAGTTTCAATGGGAATGGGAAGAATTGGGACAAAAATTGGAAAATTTTTAAGGGACTTTGAAAAAATTTCAACTGGAATTTTAGCCATTTTTTGACGTGAAATTGTAAACATGTGGACATGGATTTTGAAAATTCTAGAGAGAATTTTAAAAGCTTCAACAGAATTTTAGCAATTTTGAGAGGGATTTGAAAAGTTTCAATGGGAATGGGAAGAATTGGGACAAAAATTGGAAAATTTTTAAGGGACTTTGAAAAAATTTCAACTGGAATTTTCCAATTTTTTGACGTGAAATTGTAAACATGTGGACATGGATTTTGAAAATTCTAGAGAGAATTTTAAAAGCTTCAACAGAATTTCCACAATTTTGAGAGGGATTTGAAAAGTTTCAATGGGAATGGGAAGAATTGGTACAAAAATTGGAAAATTTTTAAGGGACTTTGAAAAAATTTCAACTGGAATTTTCCAATTTTTTGACGTGAAATTGTAAACATGTGGACATGGATTTTGAAAATTCTAGAGAGAATTTTAAAAGCTTCAACAGAATTTCAACAATTTTGAGAGGGATTTGAAAAGTTTCAATGGGAATGGGAAGAATTGGGACAAAAATTGGAAAATTTTTAAGGGACTTTGAAAAAATTTCAACTGGAATTTTCCAATTTTTTGACGTGAAATTGTAAACATGTGGACATGGATTTTGAAAATTCTAGAGAGAATTTTAAAAGCTTCAACAGAATTTCAACAATTTGGAGAGGGATTTGAAAAGTTTCAATGGGAATGGGAAGAATTGGGACAAAAATTGGAAAATTTTTAAGGGACTTTGAAAAAATTTCAACTGGAATTTTAGCCATTTTTTGACGTGAAATTGTAAACATGTGGACATGGATTTTGAAAATTCTAGAGAGAATTTTAAAAGCTTCAAGAGAATTTCAACAATTTTGAGAGGGATTTGAAAAGTTTCAATGGGAATGGGAAGAATTGGTACAGAAATTGGAAAATTTTTAAGGGACTTTGAAAAAATTTCAACTGGAATTTTAGCCATTTTTTGGCGTGAAATTGTAAACATGTGGACATGGATTTTGAAAATTCTAGAGAGAATTTTAAAAGCTTCAACAGAATTTCAACAATTTTGAGAGGGATTTGAAAAGTTTCAATGGGAATGGGAAGAATTGGGACAAAAATTGGAAAATTTTTAAGGGACTTTGAAAAAATTGCAACTGGAATTTTAGCCATTTTTTGACGTGAAATTGTAAACATGTGGACATGGATTTTGAAAATTCTAGAGAGAATTTTAAAAGCTTCAACAGAATTTCAACAATTTTGAAAGGGATATGAAAAGTTTCAATGGGAATGGGAAGAATTGGGACAAAAATTGGAAAATTTTTAAGGGACTTTGAAAAAATTTCAACTGGAATTTTAGCCATTTTTTGGCGTGAAATTGTAAACATGTGGACATGGATTTTGAAAATTCTAGAGAGAATTTTAAAAGCTTCCAGAGAATTTCAACAATTTTGAGAGGGATTTGAAAAGTTTCAATGGGAATGGGAAGAATTGGGACAAAAATTGGAAAATTTTTAAGGGACTTTGAAAAATTTCAACTGGAATTTTAGCCATTTTTTGACGTGAAATTGTAAACATGTGGACATGGATTTTGAAAATTCTAGAGAGAATTTTAAAAGCTTCAACAGAATTTCAACAATTTTGAGAGGGATTTGAAAAGTTTCAATGGGAATGGGAAGAATTGGGGCAAAAATTGGAAAATTTTTAAGGGACTTTGAAAAAATTTCAACTGGAATTTTAGCCATTTTTTGACGTGAAATTGTAAACATGTGGACATGGATTTTGAAAATTCTAGAGAGAATTTTAAAAGCTTCAACAGAATTTTAGCAATTTTGAGAGGGATTTGAAAAGTTTCAATGGGAATGGGAAGAATTGGGACAAAAATTGGAAAATTTTTAAGGGACTTTGAAAAAATTTCAACTGGAATTTTCCAATTTTTTGACGTGAAATTGTAAACATGTGGACATGGATTTTGAAAATTCTAGAGAGAATTTTAAAAGCTTCAACAGAATTTCAACAATTTGGAGAGGGATTTGAAAAGTTTCAATGGGAATGGGAAGAATTGGGACAAAAATTGGAAAATTTTTAAGGGACTTTGAAAAAATTTCAACTGGAATTTTCCAATTTTTTGACGTGAAATTGTAAACATGTGGACATGGATTTTGAAAATTCTAGAGAGAATTTTAAAAGCTTCAAGAGAATTTCAACAATTTTGAGAGGGATTTGAAAAGTTTCAATGGGAATGGGAAGAATTGGGACAAAAATTGGAAAATTTTTCAGGGACTTTGAAAAAATTGCAACTGGAATTTTAGCCATTTTTTGGCGTGAAATTGTAAACATGTGGCCATGGATTTTGAAAATTCTAGAGAGAATTTTAAAAGCTTCAACAGAATTTCAACAATTTTGAGAGGGATTTGAAAAGTTTCAATGGGAATGGGAAGAATTGGGACAAAAATTGGAAAATTTTTAAGGGACTTTGAAAAAATTGCAACTGGAATTTTAGCCATTTTTTGACGTGAAATTGTAAACATGTGGACATGGATTTTGAAAATTCTAGAGAGAATTTTAAAAGCTTCAACAGAATTTCAACAATTTTGAAAGGGATATGAAAAGTTTCAATGGGAATGGGAAGAATTGGGACAAAAATTGGAAAATTTTTAAGGGACTTTGAAAAAATTTCAACTGGAATTTTAGCCATTTTTTGGCGTGAAATTGTAAACATGTGGACATGGATTTTGAAAATTCTAGAGAGAATTTTAAAAGCTTCCAGAGAATTTCAACAATTTTGAGAGGGATTTGAAAAGTTTCAATGGGAATGGGAAGAATTGGGACAAAAATTGGAAAATTTTTAAGGGACTTTGAAAAAATTTCAACTGGAATTTTAGCCATTTTTTGACGTGAAATTGTAAACATGTGGACATGGATTTTGAAAATTCTAGAGAGAATTTTAAAAGCTTCAACAGAATTTCAACAATTTTGAGAGGGATTTGAAAAGTTTCAATGGGAATGGGAAGAATTGGGGCAAAAATTGGAAAATTTTTAAGGGACTTTGAAAAAATTTCAACTGGAATTTTAGCCATTTTTTGACGTGAAATTGTAAACATGTGGACATGGATTTTGAAAATTCTAGAGAGAATTTTAAAAGCTTCAACAGAATTTTAGCAATTTTGAGAGGGATTTGAAAAGTTTCAATGGGAATGGGAAGAATTGGGACAAAAATTGGAAAATTTTTAAGGGACTTTGAAAAAATTTCAACTGGAATTTTCCAATTTTTTGACGTGAAATTGTAAACATGTGGACATGGATTTTGAAAATTCTAGAGAGAATTTTAAAAGCTTCAACAGAATTTCAACAATTTGGAGAGGGATTTGAAAAGTTTCAATGGGAATGGGAAGAATTGGGACAAAAATTGGAAAATTTTTAAGGGACTTTGAAAAAATTTCAACTGGAATTTTCCAATTTTTTGACGTGAAATTGTAAACATGTGGACATGGATTTTGAAAATTCTAGAGAGAATTTTAAAAGCTTCAGAATTTCAACAATTTTGAGAGGGATTTGAAAAGTTTCAATGGGAATGGGAAGAATTGGGACAAAAATTGGAAAATTTTTAAGGACTTTGAAAAAATTTCAACTGGAATTTTAGCCATTTTTTGCGTGAAATTGTAAACATGTGGACATGGATTTTGAAAATTCTAGAGAGAATTTTAAAAGCTTCAACAGAATTTCAACAATTTTGAGAGGGATTTGAAAAGTTTCAATGGGAATGGGAAGAATTGGGACAAAAATTGGAAAATTTTTAAGGGACTTTGAAAAAATTTCAACTGGAATTTTAGCCATTTTTTTATGTGAAATTGTAAACATGTGGACATGGATTTTGAAAATTCTAGAGAGAATTTTAAAGCTTCAACAGAATTTTAGCAATTTTGAGAGGGATTTGAAAAGTTTCAATGGGAATGGGAAGAATTGGGACAAAAATTGGAAAATTTTTAAGGGACTTTGAAAAATTTCAACTGGAATTTTCCAATTTTTTGACATGAAATTGTAAACATGTGGACATGGATTTTGAAAATTCTAGAGAGAATTTTAAAAGCTTCAACAGAATTTCCACAATTTTGAGAGGGATTTGAAAAGTTTCAATGGGAATGGGAAGAATTGGTACAAAATTGGAAAATTTTTAAGGGACTTTGAAAAAATTTCAACTGAATTTTCCAATTTTTTGACGTGAAATTGTAAACATGTGGACATGGATTTTGAAAATTCTAGAGAGAATTTTTAAAAGCTTCAACAGAATTTCAACAATTTTGAGAGGGATTTGAAAAGTTTCAATGGGAATGGGAAGAATTGGGACAAAAATTGGAAAATTTTTAAGGGACTTTGAAAAATTTCAACTGGAATTTTCCAATTTTTTGACGTGAAATTGTAAACATGTGGACATGGATTTTGAAAATTCTAGAGAGAATTTTAAAAGCTTCAACAGAATTTCAACAATTTGGAGAGGGATTTGAAAAGTTTCAATGGGAATGGAAGAATTGGGACAAAAATTGGAAAATTTTTAAGGGACTTTGAAAAAATTTCAACTGGAATTTTAGCCATTTTTTGACGTGAAATTGTAAACATGTGGACATGGATTTTGAAAATTCTAGAGAGAATTTTAAAAGCTTCAAGAGAATTTCAACAATTTTGAGAGGGATTTGAAAAGTTTCAATGGGAATGGGAAGAATTGGTACAGAAATTGGAAAATTTTTAAGGGACTTTGAAAAAATTTCAACTGGAATTTTAGCCATTTTTTGGCGTGAAATTGTAAACATGTGGACATGGATTTTGAAAATTCTAGAGAGAATTTTAAAAGCTTCAACAGAATTTCAACAATTTTGAGAGGGATTTGAAAAGTTTCAATGGGAATGGGAAGAATTGGGACAAAAATTGGAAAATTTTTAAGGGACTTTGAAAAAATTGCAACTGGAATTTTAGCCATTTTTTGACGTGAAATTGTAAACATGTGGACATGGATTTTGAAAATTCTAGAGAGAATTTTAAAAGCTTCAACAGAATTTCAACAATTTTGAAAGGGATATGAAAAGTTTCAATGGGAATGGGAAGAATTGGGACAAAAATTGGAAAATTTTAAGGGACTTTGAAAAAATTTCAACTGGAATTTTAGCCATTTTTTGGCGTGAAATTGTAAACATGTGGACATGGATTTTGAAAATTCTAGAGAGAATTTTAAAAGCTTCCAGAGAATTTCAACAATTTTGAGAGGGATTTGAAAAGTTTCAATGGGAATGGGAAGAATTGGGACAAAAATTGGAAAATTTTAAGGGACTTTGAAAAAATTTCAACTGGAATTTTAGCCATTTTTTGACGTGAAATTGTAAACATGTGGACATGGATTTTGAAAATTCTAGAGAGAATTTTAAAAGCTTCAACAGAATTTCAACAATTTTGAGAGGGATTTGAAAAGTTTCAATGGGAATGGGAAGAATTGGGGCAAAAATTGGAAAATTTTTAAGGGACTTTGAAAAAATTTCAACTGGAATTTTAGCCATTTTTTGACGTGGAAATTGTAAACATGTGGACATGGATTTTGAAAATTCTAGAGAGAATTTTTAAAAGCTTCAACAGAATTTTAGCAATTTTGAGAGGGATTTGAAAAGTTTCAATGGGAATGGGAAGAATTGGGACAAAAATTGGAAAATTTTTAAGGGACTTTGAAAAAATTTCAACTGGAATTTTCCAATTTTTTGACGTGAAATTGTAAACATGTGGACATGGATTTTGAAAATTCTAGAGAGAATTTTAAAAGCTTCAACAGAATTTCAACAATTTGGAGAGGGATTTGAAAAGTTTCAATGGGAATGGGAAGAATTGGGACAAAAATTGGAAAATTTTAAGGGACTTTGAAAAAATTTCAACTGGAATTTTCCAATTTTTTGACGTGAAATTGTAAACATGTGGACATGGATTTTGAAAATTCTAGAGAGAATTTTAAAAGCTTCAACAGAATTTCAACAATTTTGAGAGGGATTTGAAAAGTTTCAATGGGAATGGGAAGAATTGGGACAAAAATTGGAAAATTTTTAAGGGACTTTGAAAAATTTCAACTGGAATTTTAGCCATTTTTTGACGTGAAATTGTAAACATGTGGACATGGATTTTGAAAATTCTAGAGAGAATTTTAAAAGCTTCAAGAGAATTTCAACAATTTTGAGAGGGATTTGAAAAGTTTCAATGGGAATGGGAAGAATTGGTACAGAAATTGGAAAATTTTTAAGGGACTTTGAAAAAATTTCAACTGGAATTTTAGCAATTTTTTGACGTGAAATTGTAAACATGTGGACATGGATTTTGAAAATTCTAGAGAGAATTTTAAAAGCTTCAACAGAATTTCAACAATTTGAGAGGGATTTGAAAAGTTTCAATGGGAATGGGAAGAATTGGGACAAAAATTGGAAAATTTTTCAGGGACTTTGAAAAAATTTCAACTGGAATTTTAGCATTTTGACGTGAAATTGTAAACATGTGGACATGGATTTTGAAAATTCTAGAGAGAATTTTAAAAGCTTCAACAGAATTTCAACAATTTTGAGAGGGATTTGAAAAGTTTCAATGGGAATGGGAAGAATTGGGACAAAAATTGGAAAATTTTGAAGGGACTTTGAAAAAATTTCAACTGGAATTTTAGCCATTTTTTGACGTGAAATTGTAAACATGTGGACATGGATTTTGAAAATTCTAGAGAGAATTTTAAAAGCTTCAACAGAATTTCAACAATTTTGAGAGGGATTTGAAAAGTTTCAATGGGAATGGGAAGAATTGGGACAAAAATTGGAAAATTTTTAAGGGACTTTGAAAAAATTTCAACTGAATTTTAGCCATTTTTGACGTGAAATTGTAAACATGTGGACATGGATTTTGAAAATTCTAGAGAGAATTTTTAAAAGCTTCAACAGAATTTCAACAATTTTGAGAGGGATTTGAAAAGTTTCAATGGGAATGGGAAGAATTGGTACAGAAATTGGAAAATTTTTAAGGGACTTTGAAAAAATTTCAACTGGAATTTTAGCCATTTTTTGACGTGAAATTGTAAACATGTGGACATGGATTTTGAAAATTCTAGAGAGAATTTAAAAGCTTCAGAGAATTTCAACAATTTTGAGAGGGATTTGAAAAGTTTCAATGGGAATGGGAAGAATTGGGACAAAAATTGGAAAATTTTTAAGGGACTTTGAAAAAATTTCAACTGGAATTTTAGCCATTTTTTGACGTGAAATTGTAAACATGTGGACATGGATTTTGAAAATTCTAGGGAGAATTTTAAAAGCTTCAACAGAATTTCAACAATTTTGAGAGGGATTTGAAAGTTTTCAATGGGAATGGGAAGAATTGGGGCAAAAATTGAAAAATTTTTAAGGACTTTGAAAAAATTTCAACTGGAATTTTAGCCATTTTTTGACGTGAAATTGTAAACATGTGGACATGGATTTTGAAAATTCTAGAGAGAATTTTAAAAGCTTCAAGAGAATTTCAACAATTTGGAGAGGGATTTGAAAAGTTTCAATGGGAATGGAAGAATTGGTACAGAAATTGGAAAATTTTTAAGGGACTTTGAAAAAATTTCAACTGGAATTTTAGCCATTTTTTGACGTGAAATTGTAAACATGTGGACATGGATTTTGAAAATTCTAGGGAGAATTTTAAAAGCTTCAAGAGAATTTCAACAATTTTGAGAGGGATTTGAAAGTTTCAATGGGAATGGGAAGAATTGGGGCAAAAATTGGAAAATTTTTAAGGGACTTTGAAAAAATTTCAACTGGAATTTTAGCCATTTTTTGACGTGAAATTGTAAACATGTGGACATGGATTTTGAAAATTCTAGAGAGAATTTTAAAAGCTTCAACAGAATTTCAACAATTTTGAGAGGGATTTGAAAAGTTTCAATGGGAATGGGAAGAATTGGGACAAAAATTGGAAAATTTTTCAGGGACTTTGAAAAAATTTCAACTGGAATTTTAGCCATTTTTTTATGTGAAATTATAAACATGTGGACATGGATTTTGAAAATTCTAGAGAGAATTTTAAAAGCTTCAACAGAATTTCCACAATTTTGAGAGGGATTTGAAAAGTTTCAATGGGAATGGGAAGAATTGGGACAAAAATTGGAAAATTTTTAAGGGACTTTGAAAAAATTTCAACTGGAATTTTAGCCATTTTTGATGTGAAATTGTAAACATGTGGACATGGATTTTGAAAATTCTAGAGAGAATTTTAAAAGCTTCAAGAGAATTTCAACAATTTTGAGAGGGATTTGAAAAGTTTCAATGGGAATGGGAAGAATTGGGACAAAAATTGGAAAATTTTTAAGGGACTTTGAAAAAATTTCAACTGGAATTTTAGCCATTTTTTGACGTGAAATTGTAAACATGTGGACATGGATTTTGAAAATTCTAGAGAGAATTTTAAAAGCTTCAAGAGAATTTCAACAATTTTGAGAGGGATTTGAAAAGTTTCAATGGGAATGGGAAGAATTGGGACAAAAATTGAAAATTTTTAAGGGACTTTGAAAAAATTTCAACTGGAATTTTAGCCATTTTTTTATGTGAAATTATAAACATGTGGACATGGATTTTGAAAATTCTAGAGAGAATTTTAAAAGCTTCAAGAGAATTTCAACAATTTTGAGAGGGATTTGAAAAGTTCAATGGGAATGGGAAGAATTGGGACAAAATTGGAAAATTTTTAAGGGACTTTGAAAAATTTCAACTGGAATTTTAGCAATTTTTTGACGTGAAATTGTAAACATGTGGACATGGATTTTGAAAATTCTAGAGAGAATTTTAAAAGCTTCAACAGAATTTCAACAATTTTGAGAGGGATTTGAAAAGTTTCAATGGGAATGGGAAGAATTGGGACAAAAATTGGAAAATTTTTAAGGGACTTTGAAAAATTTCAACTGGAATTTTAGCCATTTTTTGACGTGAAATTGTAAACATGTGGACATGGATTTTGAAAATTCTAGAGAGAATTTTAAAAGCTTCAACAGAATTTCAACAATTTTGAGAGGGATTTGAAAAGTTTCAATGGGAATGGGAAGAATTGGGACAAAATTGGAAAATTTTTAAGGGACTTTGAAAAAATTTCAACTGGAATTTTAGCCATTTTTTGGCGAGAAATTGTAAACATGTGGACATGGATTTTGAAAATTCTAGAGAGAATTTTAAAAGCTTCAACAGAATTTCAACAATTTTGAGAGGGATATGAAAAGTTTCAATGGGAATGGGAAGAATTGGGACAAAAATTGGAAATTTTTAAGGGGACTTTGAAAAAATTTCAACTGGAATTTTAGCCATTTTTTGACGTGAAATTGTAAACATGTGGACATGGATTTTGAAAATTCTAGAGAGAATTTTAAAAGCTTCAACAGAATTTCAACAATTTTGAGAGGGATTTGAAAAGTTTCAATGGGAATGGGAAGAATTGGGACAAAAATTGGAAAATTTTGAAGGGACTTTGAAAAAATTTCAACTGGAATTTTAGCCATTTTTTGACGTGAAATTGTAAACATGTGGACATGGATTTTGAAAATTCTAGAGAGAATTTTAAAAGCTTCAAGAGAATTTCAACAATTTTGAGAGGGATTTGAAAAGTTTCAATGGGAATGGGAAGAATTGGGGCAAAAATTGGAAAATTTTTAAGGGACTTTGAAAAAATTTCAACTGGAATTTTAGCCATTTTTTGACGTGAAATTGTAAACATGTGGACATGGATTTTGAAAATTCTAGAGAGAATTTTAAAAGCTTCAAGAGAATTTCAACAATTTGGAGAGGGATTTGAAAAGTTTCAATGGGAATGGGAAGAATTGGGACAAAAATTGGAAAATTTTTAAGGGACTTTGAAAAAATTTCAACTGGAATTTTAGCCATTTTTTGACGTGAAATTGTAAACATGTGGACATGGATTTTGAAAATTCTAGAGAGAATTTTAAAAGCTTCAACAGAATTTCAACAATTTTGAGAGGGATTTGAAAAGTTTCAATGGGAATGGGAAGAATTGGTACAGAAATTGGAAAATTTTTAAGGGACTTTGAAAAAATTTCAACTGGAATTTTAGCCATTTTTTGACGTGAAATTGTAAACATGTGGACATGGATTTTGAAAATTCTAGAGAGAATTTTAAAAGCTTCAACAGAATTTCAACAATTTTGAGAGGGATTTGAAAAGTTTCAATGGGAATGGGAAGAATTGGGACAAAAATTGGAAAATTTTTAAGGGACTTTGAAAAAATTTCAACTGGAATTTTAGCCATTTTTTGACGTGAAATTGTAAACATGTGGACATGGATTTTGAAAATTCTAGGGAGAATTTTAAAAGCTTCAACAGAATTTCAACAATTTTGAGAGGGATTTGAAAAGTTTCAATGGGAATGGGAAGAATTGGGGCAAAAATTGAAAAATTTTTAAGGGACTTTGAAAAAATTTCAACTGGAATTTTAGCCATTTTTTGACGTGAAATTGTAAACATGTGGACATGGATTTTGAAAATTCTAGAGAGAATTTTAAAAGCTTCAAGAGAATTTCAACAATTTGGAGAGGGATTTGAAAAGTTTCAATGGGAATGGGAAGAATTGGTACAGAAATTGGAAAATTTTTAAGGGACTTTGAAAAAATTTCAACTGGAATTTTAGCCATTTTTTGACGTGAAATTGTAAACATGTGGACATGGATTTTGAAAATTCTAGGGAGAATTTTAAAAGCTTCAACAGAATTTCAACAATTTTGAGAGGGATTTGAAAAGTTTCAATGGGAATGGGAAGAATTGGGGCAAAAATTGGAAAATTTTTAAGGGACTTTGAAAAAATTTCAACTGGAATTTTAGCCATTTTTTGACGTGAAATTGTAAACATGTGGACATGGATTTTGAAAATTCTAGAGAGAATTTTAAAAGCTTCAACAGAATTTCAACAATTTTGAGAGGGATTTGAAAAGTTTCAATGGGAATGGGAAGAATTGGGACAAAAATTGGAAAATTTTTAAGGGACTTTGAAAAAATTTCAACTGGAATTTTAGCCATTTTTTTATGTGAAATTATAAACATGTGGACATGGATTTTGAAAATTCTAGAGAGAATTTTAAAAGCTTCAACAGAATTTCCACAATTTTGAGAGGGATTTGAAAAGTTTCAATGGGAATGGGAAGAATTGGGGCAAAAATTGGAAAATTTTTAAGGGACTTTGAAAAAGTTTCAACTGGAATTTTAGCAATTTTTTGACGTGAAATTGTAAACATGTGGACATGGATTTTGAAAATTCTAGAGAGAATTTTAAAAGCTTCAAGAGAATTTCAACAATTTTGAGAGGGATTTGAAAAGTTTCAATGGGAATGGGAAGAATTGGGACAAAAATTGGAAAATTTTTAAGGGACTTTGAAAAAATTTCAACTGGAATTTTAGCCATTTTTTGGCGTGAAATTGTAAACATGTGGACATGGATTTTGAAAATTCTAGAGAGAATTTTAAAAGCTTCAACAGAATTTCAACAATTTTGAGAGGGATATGAAAAGTTTCAATGGGAATGGGAAGAATTGGGACAAAAATTGGAAAATTTTTAAGGGACTTTGAAAAAATTTCAACTGGAATTTTAGCCATTTTTTGACGTGAAATTGTAAACATGTGGACATGGATTTTGAAAATTCTAGAGAGAATTTTAAAAGCTTCAACAGAATTTCAACAATTTTGAGAGGGATTTGAAAAGTTTCAATGGGAATGGGAAGAATTGGGACAAAAATTGGAAAATTTTTAAGGGACTTTGAAAAAATTTCAACTGGAATTTTAGCCATTTTTTGACGTGAAATTGTAAACATGTGGACATGGATTTTGAAAATTCTAGAGAGAATTTTAAAAGCTTCAACAGAATTTTAGCAATTTTGAGAGGGATTTGAAAAGTTTCAATGGGAATGGGAAGAATTGGTACAAAAATTGGAAAATTTTTAAGGGACTTTGAAAAAATTTCAACTGGCATTTTCCAATTTTTTGACGTGAAATTGTAAACATGTGGACATGGATTTTGAAAATTCTAGAGAGAATTTTAAAAGCTTCAACAGAATTTCAACAATTTTGAGAGGGATTTGAAAAGTTTCAATGGGAATGGGAAGAATTGGGACAAAAATTGGAAAATTTTTAAGGGACTTTGAAAAAAATTCAACTGGAATTTTCCAATTTTTTCACGTGAAATTGTAAACATGTGGACATGGATTTTGAAAATTCTAGAGAGAATTTTAAAAGCTTCAAGAGAATTTCCACAATTTTGAGAGGGATTTGAAAAGTTTCAATGGGAATGGGAAGAATTGGGACAAAAATTGGAAAATTTTTAAGGGACTTTGAAAAAATTTCAACTGGAATTTTAGCCATTTTTTGACGTGAAATTGTAAACATGTGGACATGGATTTTGAAAATTCTAGAGAGAATTTTAAAAGCTTCAAGAGAATTTCAACAATTTTGAGAGGGATTTGAAAAGTTTCAATGGGAATGGGAAGAATTGGTACAGAAATTGGAAAATTTTTAAGGGACTTTGAAAAAATTTCAACTGGAATTATAGCCATTTTTTGACGTGAAATTGTAAACATGTGGACATGGATTTTGAAAATTCTAGAGAGAATTTTAAAAGCTTCAAGAGAATTTCAACAATTTTGAGAGGGATTTGAAAAGTTTCAATGGGAATGGGAAGAATTGGGACAAAAATTGGAAAATTTTTAAGGGACTTTGAAAAAATTTCAACTGGAATTTTAGCCATTTTTTGACGTGAAATTGTAAACATGTGGACATGGATTTTGAAAATTCTAGGGAGAATTTTAAAAGCTTCAACAGAATTTCAACAATTTTGAGAGGGATTTGAAAAGTTTCAATGGGAATGGGAAGAATTGGGGCAAAAATTGAAAAATTTTTAAGGGACTTTGAAAAAATTTCAACTGGAATTTTAGCCATTTTTTGACGTGAAATTGTAAACATGTGGACATGGATTTTGAAAATTCTAGAGAGAATTTTAAAAGCTTCAAGAGAATTTCAACAATTTGGAGAGGGATTTGAAAAGTTTCAATGGGAATGGGAAGAACTGGTGCAGAAATTGGAAAATTTTTAAGGGACTTTGAAAAAATTTCAACTGGAATTTTAGCCATTTTTTGACGTGAAATTGTAAACATGTGGCCATGGATTTTGAAAATTCTAGAGAGAATTTTAAAAGCTTCAAGAGAATTTCAACAATTTTGAGAGGGATTTGAAAAGTTTCAATGGGAATGGGAAGAATTGGGGCAAAAATTGGAAAATTTTTAAGGGACTTTGAAAAAATTTCAACTGGAATTTTAGCCATTTTTTGACGTGAAATTGTAAACATGTGGACATGGATTTTGAAAATTCTAGAGAGAATTTTAAAAGCTTCAACAGAATTTCAACAATTTTGAGAGGGATTTGAAAAGTTTCAATGGGAATGGGAAGAATTGGGACAAAAATTGGAAAATTTTTCAGGGACTTTGAAAAAATTTCAACTGGAATTTTAGCCATTTTTTTATGTGAAATTATAAACATGTGGACATGGATTTTGAAAATTCTAGAGAGAATTTTAAAAGCTTCAACAGAATTTCCACAATTTTGAGAGGGATTTGAAAAGTTTCAATGGGAATGGGAAGAATTGGGACAAAAATTGGAAAATTTTTAAGGGACTTTGAAAAAATTTCAACTGGAATTTTAGCCATTTTTTGATGTGAAATTGTAAACATGTGGACATGGATTTTGAAAATTCTAGAGAGAATTTTAAAAGCTTCAAGAGAATTTCAACAATTTTGAGAGGGATTTGAAAAGTTTCAATGGGAATGGGAAGAATTGGGACAAAAATTGGAAAATTTTTAAGGGACTTTGAAAAAATTTCAACTGGAATTTTAGCCATTTTTTGACGTGAAATTGTAAACATGTGGACATGGATTTTGAAAATTCTAGGGAGAATTTTAAAAGCTTCAACAGAATTTCAACAATTTTGAGAGGGATTTGAAAAGTTTCAATGGGAATGGGAAGAATTGGGACAAAAATTGGAAAATTTTTAAGGGACTTTGAAAAAATTTCAACTGGAATTTTAGCCATTTTTTGACGTGAAATTGTAAACATGTGGACATGGATTTTGAAAATTCTAGGGAGAATTTTAAAAGCTTCAACAGAATTTCAACAATTTTGAGAGGGATTTGAAAAGTTTCAATGGGAATGGGAAGAATTGGGGCAAAAATTGAAAAATTTTTAAGGGACTTTGAAAAAATTTCAACTGGAATTTTAGCCATTTTTTGACGTGAAATTGTAAACATGTGGACATGGATTTTGAAAATTCTAGAGAGAATTTTAAAAGCTTCAAGAGAATTTCAACAATTTGGAGAGGGATTTGAAAAGTTTCAATGGGAATGGGAAGAACTGGTACAGAAATTGGAAAATTTTTAAGGGACTTTGAAAAAATTTCAACTGGAATTTTAGCCATTTTTTGACGTGAAATTGTAAACATGTGGCCATGGATTTTGAAAATTCTAGAGAGAATTTTAAAAGCTTCAAGAGAATTTCAACAATTTTGAGAGGGATTTGAAAAGTTTCAATGGGAATGGGAAGAATTGGGGCAAAAATTGGAAAATTTTTAAGGGACTTTGAAAAAATTTCAACTGGAATTTTAGCCATTTTTTGACGTGAAATTGTAAACATGTGGACATGGATTTTGAAAATTCTAGAGAGAATTTTAAAAGCTTCAACAGAATTTCAACAATTTTGAGAGGGATTTGAAAAGTTTCAATGGGAATGGGAAGAATTGGGACAAAAATTGGAAAATTTTTCAGGGACTTTGAAAAAATTTCAACTGGAATTTTAGCCATTTTTTTATGTGAAATTATAAACATGTGGACATGGATTTTGAAAATTCTAGGGAGAATTTTAAAAGCTTCAACAGAATTTCCACAATTTTGAGAGGGATTTGAAAAGTTTCAATGGGAATGGGAAGAATTGGGACAAAAATTGGAAAATTTTTAAGGGACTTTGAAAAAATTTCAACTGGAATTTTAGCCATTTTTTGATGTGAAATTGTAAACATGTGGACATGGATTTTGAAAATTCTAGAGAGAATTTTAAAAGCTTCAAGAGAATTTCAACAATTTTGAGAGGGATTTGAAAAGTTTCAATGGGAATGGGAAGAATTGGGACAAAAATTGGAAAATTTTTAAGGGACTTTGAAAAAATTTCAACTGGAATTTTAGCCATTTTTTGACGTGAAATTGTAAACATGTGGACATGGATTTTGAAAATTCTAGGGAGAATTTTAAAAGCTTCAACAGAATTTCAACAATTTTGAGAGGGATTTGAAAAGTTTCAATGGGAATGGGAAGAATTGGGGCAAAAATTGGAAAATTTTTAAGGGACTTTGAAAAAATTTCAACTGGAATTTTAGCCATTTTTTGACGTGAAATTGTAAACATGTGGACATGGATTTTGAAAATTCTAGAGAGAATTTTAAAAGCTTCAACAGAATTTCAACAATTTTGAGAGGGATTTGAAAAGTTTCAATGGGAATGGGAAGAATTGGGACAAAAATTGGAAAATTTTTAAGGGACTTTGAAAAAATTTCAACTGGAATTTTAGCCATTTTTTTATGTGAAATTATAAACATGTGGACATGGATTTTGAAAATTCTAGAGAGAATTTTAAAAGCTTCAACAGAATTTCCACAATTTTGAGAGGGATTTGAAAAGTTTCAATGGGAATGGGAAGAATTGGGACAAAAATTGGAAAATTTTTAAGGGACTTTGAAAAAATTTCAACTGGAATTTTAGCAATTTTTTGACGTGAAATTGTAAACATGTGGACATGGATTTTGAAAATTCTAGAGAGAATTTTAAAAGCTTCAACAGAATTTCAACAATTTTGAGAGGGATTTGAAAAGTTTCAATGGGAATGGGAAGAATTGGGACAAAAATTGGAAAATTTTTAAGGGACTTTGAAAAAATTTCAACTGGAATTTTAGCAATTTTTTTATGTGAAATTATAAACATGTGGACATGGATTTTGAAAATTCTAGAGAGAATTTTAAAAGCTTCAAGAGAATTTCAACAATTTTGAGAGGGATTTGAAAAGTTTCAATGGGAATAGGAAGAATTGGGACAAAAATTGGAAAATTTTTAAGGGACTTTGAAAAAATTTCAACTGGAATTTTAGCCATTTTTTGGCGTGAAATTGTAAACATGTGGACATGGATTTTGAAAATTCTAGAGAGAATTTTAAAAGCTTCAACAGAATTTCAACAATTTTGAGAGGGATTTGAAAAGTTTCAATGGGAATGGGAAGAATTGGGACAAAAATTGGAAAATTTTTAAGGGACTTTGAAAAAATTTCAACTGGAATTTTCCAATTTTTTGACGTGAAATTGTAAACATGTGGACATGGATTTTGAAAATTCTAGAGAGAATTTTAAAAGCTTCAACAGAATTTCAACAATTTTGAGAGGGATATGAAAAGTTTCAATGGGAATGGGAAGAATTGGGACAAAAATTGGAAAATTTTTAAGGGACTTTGAAAAAATTTCAACTGGAATTTTAGCCATTTTTTGACGTGAAATTGTAAACATGTGGACATGGATTTTGAAAATTCTAGAGAGAATTTTAAAAGCTTCAACAGAATTTCAACAATTTTGAGAGGGATTTGAAAAGTTTCAATGGGAATGGGAAGAATTGGGACAAAAATTGGAAAATTTTTAAGGGACTTTGAAAAAATTTCAACTGGAATTTTAGCCATTTTTTGACGTGAAATTGTAAACATGTGGACATGGATTTTGAAAATTCTAGAGAGAATTTTAAAAGCTTCAACAGAATTTCAACAATTTGGAGAGGGATTTGAAAAGTTTCAATGGGAATGGGAAGAATTGGGGCAAAAATTGGAAAATTTTTAAGGGACTTTGAAAAAATTTCAACTGGAATTTTAGCCATTTTTTGACGTGAAATTGTAAACATGTGGACATGGATTTTGAAAATTCTAGAGAGAATTTTAAAAGCTTCAACAGAATTTTAGCAATTTTGAGAGGGATTTGAAAAGTTTCAATGGGAATGGGAAGAATTGGTACAAAAATTGGAAAATTTTTAAGGGACTTTGAAAAAATTTCAGCTGGCATTTTCCAATTTTTTGACGTGAAATTGTAAACATGTGGACATGGATTTTGAAAATTCTAGAGAGAATTTTAAAAGCTTCAACAGAATTTCAACAATTTTGAGAGGGATTTGAAAAGTTTCAATGGGAATGGGAAGAATTGGGACAAAAATTGGAAAATTTTTAAGGGACTTTGAAAAAAATTCAACTGGAATTTTCCAATTTTTTGACGTGAAATTGTAAACATGTGGACATGGATTTTGAAAATTCTAGAGAGAAGTTTAAAAGCTTCAACAGAATTTCAACAATTTTGAGAGGGATTTGAAAAGTTTCAATGGGAATGGGAAGAATTGGGACAAAAATTGGAAAATTTTTAAGGGACTTTGAAAAAATTTCAACTGGAATTTTAGCCATTTTTTGACGTGAAATTGTAAACATGTGGACATGGATTTTGAAAATTCTAGAGAGAATTTTAAAAGCTTCAAGAGAATTTCAACAATTTTGAGAGGGATTTGAAAAGTTTCAATGGGAATGGGAAGAATTGGTACAGAAATTGGAAAATTTTTAAGGGACTTCGAAAAAATTTCAACTGGAATTTTAGCCATTTTTTGGCGTGAAATTGTAAACATGTGGACATGGATTTTGAAAATTCTAGAGAGAATTTTAAAAGCTTCAACAGAATTTCAACAATTTTGAGAGGGATTTGAAAAGTTTCAATGGGAATGGGAAGAATTGGGACAAAAATTGGAAAAATTTTAAGGGACTTTGAAAAAATTTCAACTGGAATTTTAGCCATTTTTTGACGTGAAATTGTAAACATGTGGACATGGATTTTGAAAATTCTAGAGAGAATTTTAAAAGCTTCAACAGAATTTCAACAATTTTGAAAGGGATATGAAAAGTTTCAATGGGAATGGGAAGAATTGGGACAAAAATTGGAAAAATTTTAAGGGACTTTGAAAAAATTTCAACTGGAATTTTAGCCATTTTTTGACGTGAAATTGTAAACATGTGGACATGGATTTTGAAAATTCTAGAGAGAATTTTAAAAGCTTCAACAGAATTTCAACAATTTTGAGAGGGATTTGAAAAGTTTCAATGGGAATGGGAAGAATTCGGACAAAAATTGGAAAATTTTTAAGGGACTTTGAAAAAATTTCAACTGGAATTTTAGCCATTTTTTGACGTGAAATTGTAAACATGTGGACATGGATTTTGAAAATTCTAGAGAGAATTTTAAAAGCTTCAAGAGAATTTCAACAATTTTGAGAGGGATTTGAAAAGTTTCAATGGGAATGGGAAGAATTGGGACAAAAATTGGAAAATTTTTAAGGGACTTTGAAAAAATTTCAACTGGAATTTTAGCCATTTTTTGACGTGAAATTGTAAACATGTGGACATGGATTTTGAAAATTCTAGGGAGAATTTTAAAAGCTTCAACAGAATTTCAACAATTTTGAGAGGGATTTGAAAAGTTTCAATGGGAATGGGAAGAATTGGGGCAAAAATTGGAAAATTTTTAAGGGACTTTGAAAAAATTTCAACTGGAATTTTAGCCATTTTTTGACGTGAAATTGTAAACATGTGGACATGGATTTTGAAAATTCTAGAGAGAATTTTAAAAGCTTCAACAGAATTTCAACAATTTTGAGAGGGATTTGAAAAGTTTCAATGGGAATGGGAAGAATTGGGACAAAAATTGGAAAATTTTTAAGGGACTTTGAAAAAATTTCAACTGGAATTTTAGCCATTTTTTTATGTGAAATTATAAACATGTGGACATGGATTTTGAAAATTCTAGAGAGAATTTTAAAAGCTTCAACAGAATTTCCACAATTTTGAGAGGGATTTGAAAAGTTTCAATGGGAATGGGAAGAATTGGGACAAAAATTGGAAAATTTTTAAGGGACTTTGAAAAAATTTCAACTGGAATTTTAGCAATTTTTTGACGTGAAATTGTAAACATGTGGACATGGATTTTGAAAATTCTAGAGAGAATTTTAAAAGCTTCAACAGAATTTCAACAATTTTGAGAGGGATTTGAAAAGTTTCAATGGGAATGGGAAGAATTGGGACAAAAATTGGAAAATTTTTAAGGGACTTTGAAAAAATTTCAACTGGAATTTTAGCAATTTTTTTATGTGAAATTATAAACATGTGGACATGGATTTTGAAAATTCTAGAGAGAATTTTAAAAGCTTCAAGAGAATTTCAACAATTTTGAGAGGGATTTGAAAAGTTTCAATGGGAATAGGAAGAATTGGGACAAAAATTGGAAAATTTTTAAGGGACTTTGAAAAAATTTCAACTGGAATTTTAGCCATTTTTTGGCGTGAAATTGTAAACATGTGGACATGGATTTTGAAAATTCTAGAGAGAATTTTAAAAGCTTCAAGAGAATTTCCACAATTTTGAGAGGGATTTGAAAAGTTTCAATGGGAATGGGAAGAATTGGGACAAAAATTGGAAAATTTTTAAGGGACTTTGAAAAAATTTCAACTGGAATTTTAGCCATTTTTTGACGTGAAATTGTAAACATGTGGACATGGATTTTGAAATTTCTAGAGAGAATTTTAAAAGCTTCAACAGAATTTCAACAATTTTGAGAGGGATATGAAAAGTTTCAATGGGAATGGGAAGAATTGGGACAAAAATTGGAAAATTTTTAAGGGACTTTGAAAAAATTTCAACTGGAATTTTAGCCATTTTTTGACGTGAAATTGTAAACATGTGGACATGGATTTTGAAATTTCTAGAGAGAATTTTAAAAGCTTCAACAGAATTTCAACAATTTTGAGAGGGATATGAAAAGTTTCAATGGGAATGGGAAGAATTGGGACAAAAATTGGAAAATTTTTAAGGGACTTTGAAAAAATTTCAACTGGAATTTTAGCCATTTTTTGACGTGAAATTGTAAATATGTGGACATGGATTTTGAAAATTCTAGAGAGAATTTTAAAAGCTTCAACAGAATTTCAACAATTTTGAGAGGGATTTGAAAAGTTTCAATGGGAATGGGAAGAATTGGGACAAAAATTGGAAAATTTTTAAGGGACTTTGAAAAAATTTCAACTGGAATTTTAGCCATTTTTTGACGTGAAATTGTAAATATGTGGACATGGATTTTGAAAATTCTAGAGAGAATTTTAAAAGCTTCAACAGAATTTTAGCAATTTTGAGAGGGATTTGAAAAGTTTCAATGGGAATGGGAAGAATTGGGACAAAAATTGGAAAATTTTTAAGGGACTTTGAAAAAATTTCAACTGGAATTTTAGCCATTTTTTGACGTGAAATTGTAAACATGTGGACATGGATTTTGAAAATTCTAGAGAGAATTTTAAAAGCTTCAAGAGAATTTCAACAATTTTGAGAGGGATTTGAAAAGTTTCAATGGGAATGGGAAGAATTGGTACAGAAATTGGAAAATTTTTAAGGGACTTTGAAAAAATTTCAACTGGAATTTTAGCCATTTTTTGGTGTGAAATTGTAAACATGTGGACATGGATTTTGAAAATTCTAGAGAGAATTTTAAAAGCTTCAACAGAATTTCAACAATTTTGAGAGGGATTTGAAAAGTTTCAATGGGAATGGGAAGAATTGGGACAAAAATTGGAAAATTTTTAAGGGACTTTGAAAAAATTTCAACTGGAATTTTAGCCATTTTTTGACGTGAAATTGTAAACATGTGGACATGGATTTTGAAAATTCTAGAGAGAATTTTAAAAGCTTCAACAGAATTTCAACAATTTTGAAAGGGATATGAAAAGTTTCAATGGGAATGGGAAGAATTGGGACAAAAATTGGAAAAATTTTAAGGGACTTTGAAAAAATTTCAACTGGAATTTTAGCCATTTTTTGACGTGAAATTGTAAACATGTGGACATGGATTTTGAAAATTCTAGAGAGAATTTTAAAAGCTTCAACAGAATTTCAACAATTTTGAGAGGGATTTGAAAAGTTTCAATGGGAATGGGAAGAATTGGGACAAAAATTGGAAAATTTTTAAGGGACTTTGAAAAAATTTCAACTGGAATTTTAGCCATTTTTTGACGTGAAATTGTAAACATGTGGACATGGATTTTGAAAATTCTAGAGAGAATTTTAAAAGCTTCAACAGAATTTCAACAATTTTGAGAGGGATTTGAAAAGTTTCAATGGGAATGGGAAGAATTGGGGCAAAAATTGGAAAATTTTTAAGGGACTTTGAAAAAATTTCAACTGGAATTTTAGCCATTTTTTGACGTGAAATTGTAAACATGTGGACATGGATTTTGAAAATTCTAGAGAGAATTTTAAAAGCTTCAACAGAATTTTAGCAATTTTGAGAGGGATTTGAAAAGTTTCAATGGGAATGGGAAGAATTGGGACAAAAATTGGAAAATTTTTAAGGGACTTTGAAAAAATTTCAACTGGAATTTTCCAATTTTTTGACGTGAAATTGTAAACATGTGGACATGGATTTTGAAAATTCTAGAGAGAATTTTAAAACCTTCAACAGAATTTCAACAATTTGGAGAGGGATTTGAAAAGTTTCAATGGGAATGGGAAGAATTGGGACAAAAATTGGAAAATTTTTAAGGGACTTTGAAAAAATTTCAACTGGAATTTTCCAATTTTTTGACGTGAAATTGTAAACATGTGGACATGGATTTTGAAAATTCTAGAGAGAATTTTAAAAGCTTCAACAGAATTTCAACAATTTTGAGAGGGATTTGAAAAGTTTCAATGGGAATGGGAAGAATTGGGACAAAAATTGGAAAATTTTTAAGGGACTTTGAAAAAATTTCAACTGGAATTTTAGCCATTCTTTGACGTGAAATTGTAAACATGTGGACATGGATTTTGAAAATTCTAGAGAGAATTTTAAAAGCTTCAAGAGAATTTCAACAATTTTGAGAGGGATTTGAAAAGTTTCAATGGGAATGGGAAGAATTGGTACAGAAATTGGAAAATTTTTAAGGGACTTTGAAAAAATTTCAACTGGAATTTTAGCCATTTTATGACGTGAAATTGTAAACATGTGGCCAATGATTTTGAAAATTCTAGAGAGAATTTTAAAAGCTTCAAGAGAATTTCAACAATTTTGAGAGGGATTTGAAAAGTTTCAATGGGAATGGGAAGAATTGGGACAAAAATTGGAAAATTTTTAAGGGACTTTGAAAAAATTTCAACTGGAATTTTAGCCATTTTTTGACGTGAAATTGTAAACATGTGGACATGGATTTTGAAAATTCTAGGGAGAATTTTAAAAGCTTCAACAGAATTTCAACAATTTTGAGAGGGATTTGAAAAGTTTCAATGGGAATGGGAAGAATTGGGGCAAAAATTGGAAAATTTTTAAGGGACTTTGAAAAAATTTCAACTGGAATTTTAGCCATTTTTTGACGTGAAATTGTAAACATGTGGACATGGACTTTGAAAATTCTAGAGAGAATTTTAAAAGCTTCAACAGAATTTCCACAATTTTGAGAGGGATTTGAAAAGTTTCAATGGGAATGGGAAGAATTGGGACAAAAATTGGAAAATTTTTAAGGGACTTTGAAAAAATTTCAACTGGAATTTTAGCCATTTTTTGACGTGAAATTGTAAACATGTGGACATGGATTTTGAAAATTCTAGAGAGAATTTTAAAAGCTTCAACAGAATTTCAACAATTTTGAGAGGGATTTGAAAAGTTTCAATGGGAATGGGAAGAATTGGGGCAAAAATTGGAAAATTTTTAAGGGACTTTGAAAAAATTTCAACTGGAATTTTAGCCATTTTTTGGCGTGAAATTGTAAACATGTGGACATGGATTTTGAAAATTCTAGAGAGAATTTTAAAAGCTTCAACAGAATTTCAACAATTTTGAGAGGGATTTGAAAAGTTTCAATGGGAATGGGAAGAATTGGGACAAAAATTGGAAAATTTTTAAGGGACTTTGAAAAAATTTCAACTGGAATTTTAGCCATTTTTTGACGTGAAATTGTAAACATGTGGACATGGATTTTGAAAATTCTAGAGAGAATTTTAAAAGCTTCAACAGAATTTCAACAATTTTGAGAGGGATTTGAAAAGTTTCAATGGGAATGGGAAGAATTGGGACAAAAATTGGAAAATTTTTAAGGGACTTTGAAAAAATTTCAACTGGAATTTTAGCAATTTTGAGGTGAAATTGTAAACATGTGGACATGGATTTTGAAAATTCTAGAGAGAATTTTAAAAGCTTCAACAGAATTTCAACAATTTTGAGAGGGATTTGAAAAGTTTCAATGGGAATGGGAAGAATTGGGACAAAAATTGGAAAATTTTGAAGGGACTTTGAAAAAATTTCAACTGGAATTTTAGCCATTTTTTGACGTGAAATTGTAAACATGTTGAAGTGGATTTTGAAAATTCTAGAGAGAATTTTAAAAGCTTCAACAGAATTTCAACAATTTTGAGAGGGATTTGAAAAGTTTCAATGGGAATGGGAAGAATTGGGACAAAAATTGGAAAATTTTTAAGGGACTTTGAAAAAATTTCAACTGGAATTTTAGCCATTTTTTGACGTGAAATTGTAAACATGTGGACATGGATTTTGAAAATTCTAGAGAGAATTTTAAAAGCTTCAACAGAATTTCAACAATTTTGAGAGGGATTTGAAAAGTTTCAATGGGAATGGGAAGAATTGGGACAAAAATTGGAAAATTTTTAAGGGACTTTGAAAAAATTTCAACTGGAATTTTAGCCTTTTTTTATGTGAAATTGTAAACATGTGGACATGGATTTTGAAAATTCTAGAGAGAATTTTAAAAGCTTCAACAGAATTTTAGCAATTTTGAGAGGGATTTGAAAAGTTTCAATGGGAATGGGAAGAATTGGGACAAAAATTGGAAAATTTTTCAGGGACTTTGAAAAAATTTCAACTGGAATTTTAGCAATTTTTTGACGTGAAATTGTAAACATGTGGACATGGATTTTGAAAATTCTAGAGAGAATTTTAAAAGCTTCAACAGAATTTCAACAATTTTGAGAGGGATTTGAAAAGTTTCAATGGGAATGGGAAGAATTGGTACAGAAATTGGAAAATTTTTAAGGGACTTTGAAAAAATTTCAACTGGAATTTTAGCCATTTTTTGGCGTGAAATTGTAAACATGTGGACATGGATTTTGAAAATTCTAGAGAGAATTTTAAAAGCTTCAACAGAATTTCAACAATTTTGAGAGGGATTTGAAAAGTTTCAATGGGAATGGGAAGAATTGGGACAAAAATTGGAAAATTTTTAAGGGACTTTGAAAAAATTGCAACTGGAATTTTAGCCATTTTTTGACGTGAAATTGTAAACATGTGGACATGGATTTTGAAAATTCTAGAGAGAATTTTAAAAGCTTCAACAGAATTTCAACAATTTCGAAAGGGATATGAAAAGTTTCAATGGGAATGGGAAGAATTGGGACAAAAATTGGAAAATTTTTAAGGGACTTTGAAAAAATTTCAACTGGAATTTTAGCCATTTTTTGACGTGAAATTGTAAACATGTGGACATGGATTTTGAAAATTCTAGAGAGAATTTTAAAAGCTTCAACAGAATTTCAACAATTTGGAGAGGGATTTGAAAAGTTTCAATGGGAATGGGAAGAATTGGGACAAAAATTGGAAAATTTTTAAGGGACTTTGAAAAAATTTCAACTGGAATTTTAGCCATTTTTTGACGTGAAATTGTAAACATGTGGACATGGATTTTGAAAATTCTAGAGAGAATTTTAAAAGCTTCAACAGAATTTCAACAATTTTGAGAGGGATTTGAAAAGTTTCAATGGGAATGGGAAGAATTGGGACAAAAATTGGAAAATTTTTAAGGGACTTTGAAAAAATTTCAACTGGAATTTTCCAATTTTTTGACGTGAAATTGTAAACATGTGGACATGGATTTTGAAAATTCTAGAGAGAATTTTAAAAGCTTCAACAGAATTTCAACAATTTTGAGAGGGATATGAAAAGTTTCAATGGGAATGGGAAGAATTGGGACAAAAATTGGAAAATTTTTAAGGGACTTTGAAAAAATTTCAACTGGAATTTTAGCCATTTTTTGACGTGAAATTGTAAACATGTGGACATGGATTTTGAAAATTCTAGAGAGAATTTTAAAAGCTTCAACAGAATTTCAACAATTTTGAGAGGGATTTGAAAAGTTTCAATGGGAATGGGAAGAATTGGGACAAAAATTGGAAAATTTTTAAGGGACTTTGAAAAAATTTCAACTGGAATTTTAGCCATTTTTTGACGTGAAATTGTAAACATGTGGACATGGATTTTGAAAATTCTAGAGAGAATTTTAAAAGCTTCAACAGAATTTCAACAATTTTGAGAGGGATTTGAAAAGTTTCAATGGGAATGGGAAGAATTGGGGCAAAAATTGGAAAATTTTTAAGGGACTTTGAAAAAATTTCAACTGGAATTTTAGCCATTTTTTGACGTGAAATTGTAAACATGTGGACATGGATTTTGAAAATTCTAGAGAGAATTTTAAAAGCTTCAACAGAATTTCCACAATTTTGAGAGGGATTTGAAAAGTTTCAATGGGAATGGGAAGAATTGGTACAAAAATTGGAAAATTTTTAAGGGACTTTGAAAAAATTTCAACTGGCATTTTCCAATTTTTTGACGTGAAATTGTAAACATGTGGCCATGGATTTTGAAAATTCTAGAGAGAATTTTAAAAGCTTCAACAGAATTTCAACAATTTTGAGAGGGATTTGAAAAGTTTCAATGGGAATGGGAAGAATTGGGACAAAAATTGGAAAATTTTTAAGGGACTTTGAAAAAAATTCAACTGGAATTTTCCAATTTTTTGACGTGAAATTGTAAACATGTGGACATGGATTTTGAAAATTCTAGAGAGAAGTTTAAAAGCTTCAACAGAATTTCAACAATTTTGAGAGGGATTTGAAAAGTTTCAATGGGAATGGGAAGAATTGGGACAAAAATTGGAAAATTTTTCAGGGACTTTGAAAAAATTTCAACTGGAATTTTAGCCATTTTTTGACGTGAAATTGTAAACATGTGGACATGGATTTTGAAAATTCTAGAGAGAATTTTAAAAGCTTCAAGAGAATTTCAACAATTTTGAGAGGGATTTGAAAAGTTTCAATGGGAATGGGAAGAATTGGTACAGAAATTGGAAAATTTTTAAGGGACTTTGAAAAAATTTCAACTGGAATTTTAGCCATTTTTTGACGTGAAATTGTAAACATGTGGACATGGATTTTGAAAATTCTAGAGAGAATTTTAAAAGCTTCAACAGAATTTCAACAATTTTGAGAGGGATTTGAAAAGTTTCAATGGGAATGGGAAGAATTGGGGCAAAAATTGGAAAATTTTTAAGGGACTTTGAAAAAATTTCAACTGGAATTTTCCAATTTTTTGACGTGAAATTGTAAACATGTGGACATGGATTTTGAAAATTCTAGAGAGAATTTTAAAAGCTTCAACAGAATTTCAACAATTTTGAGAGGGATATGAAAAGTTTCAATGGGAATGGGAAGAATTGGGACAAAAATTGGAAAATTTTTAAGGGACTTTGAAAAAATTTCAACTGGAATTTTAGCCATTTTTTGACGTGAAATTGTAAACATGTGGACATGGATTTTGAAAATTCTAGAGAGAATTTTAAAAGCTTCAACAGAATTTCAACAATTTTGAGAGGGATTTGAAAAGTTTCAATGGGAATGGGAAGAATTGGGACAAAAATTGGAAAATTTTTAAGGGACTTTGAAAAAATTTCAACTGGAATTTTAGCCATTTTTTGACGTGAAATTGTAAACATGTGGACATGGATTTTGAAAATTCTAGAGAGAATTTTAAAATCTTCAACAGAATTTCAACAATTTTGAGAGGGATTTGAAAAGTTTCAATGGGAATGGGAAGAATTGGGACAAAAATTGGAAAATTTTTAAGGGACTTTGAAAAAATTTCAACTGGAATTTTCCAATTTTTTGACGTGAAATTGTAAACATGTGGACATGGATTTTGAAAATTCTAGAGAGAAGTTTAAAAGCTTCAACAGAATTTCAACAATTTTGAGAGGGATTTGAAAAGTTTCAATGGGAATGGGAAGAATTGGGACAAAAATTGGAAAATTTTTAAGGGACTTTGAAAAAATTTCAACTGGAATTTTAGCCATTTTTTGACGTGAAATTGTAAACATGTGGACATGGATTTTGAAAATTCTAGAGAGAATTTTAAAAGCTTCAAGAGAATTTCAACAATTTTGAGAGGGATTTGAAAAGTTTCAATGGGAATGGGAAGAATTGGTACAGAAATTGGAAAATTTTTAAGGGACTTTGAAAAAATTTCAACTGGAATTTTAGCCATTTTTTGGTGTGAAATTGTAAAAATGTGGACATGGATTTTGAAAATTCTAGAGAGAATTTTAAAAGCTTCAACAGAATTTCAACAATTTTGAGAGGGATTTGAAAAGTTTCAATGGGAATGGGAAGAATTGGGACAAAAATTGGAAAATTTTTAAGGGACTTTGAAAAAATTTCAACTGGAATTTTAGCCATTTTTTGACGTGAAATTGTAAACATGTGGACATGGATTTTGAAAATTCTAGAGAGAATTTTAAAAGCTTCAACAGAATTTCAACAATTTTGAAAGGGATATGAAAAGTTTCAATGGGAATGGGAAGAATTGGGACAAAAATTGGAAAAATTTTAAGGGACTTTGAAAAAATTTCAACTGGAATTTTAGCCATTTTTTGACGTGAAATTGTAAACATGTGGACATGGATTTTGAAAATTCTAGAGAGAATTTTAAAAGCTTCAACAGAATTTCAACAATTTTGAGAGGGATTTGAAAAGTTTCAATGGGAATGGGAAGAATTGGGACAAAAATTGGAAAATTTTTAAGGGACTTTGAAAAAATTTCAACTGGAATTTTAGCCATTTTTTGACGTGAAATTGTAAACATGTGGACATGGATTTTGAAAATTCTAGAGAGAATTTTAAAAGCTTCAACAGAATTTCAACAATTTTGAGAGGGATTTGAAAAGTTTCAATGGGAATGGGAAGAATTGGGACAAAAATTGGAAAATTTTTAAGGGACTTTGAAAAAATTTCAACTGGAATTTTAGCCATTTTTTGACGTGAAATTGTAAACATGTGGACATGGATTTTGAAAATTCTAGAGAGAATTTTAAAAGCTTCAACAGAATTTTAGCAATTTTGAGAGGGATTTGAAAAGTTTCAATGGGAATGGGAAGAATTGGGACAAAAATTGGAAAATTTTTAAGGGACTTTGAAAAAATTTCAACTGGAATTTTCCAATTTTTTGACGTGAAATTGTAAACATGTGGACATGGATTTTGAAAATTCTAGAGAGAATTTTAAAAGCTTCAACAGAATTTCAACAATTTGGAGAGGGATTTGAAAAGTTTCAATGGGAATGGGAAGAATTGGGACAAAAATTGGAAAATTTTTAAGGGACTTTGAAAAAATTTCAACTGGAATTTTCCAATTTTTTGACGTGAAATTGTAAACATGTGGACATGGATTTTGAAAATTCTAGAGAGAATTTTAAAAGCTTCAACAGAATTTCAACAATTTTGAGAGGGATTTGAAAAGTTTCAATGGGAATGGGAAGAATTGGGACAAAAATTGGAAAATTTTTAAGGGACTTTGAAAAAATTTCAACTGGAATTTTAGCCATTCTTTGACATGAAATTGTAAACATGTGGACATGGATTTTGAAAATTCTAGAGAGAATTTTAAAAGCTTCAAGAGAATTTCAACAATTTTGAGAGGGATTTGAAAAGTTTCAATGGGAATGGGAAGAATTGGTACAGAAATTGGAAAATTTTTAAGGGACTTTGAAAAAATTTCAACTGGAATTTTAGCCATTTTATGACGTGAAATTGTAAACATGTGGCCAATGATTTTGAAAATTCTAGAGAGAATTTTAAAAGCTTCAAGAGAATTTCAACAATTTTGAGAGGGATTTGAAAAGTTTCAATGGGAATGGGAAGAATTGGGACAAAAATTGGAAAATTTTTAAGGGACTTTGAAAAAATTTCAACTAGAATTTTAGCCATTTTTTGACGTGAAATTGTAAACATGTGGACATGGATTTTGAAAATTCTAGGGAGAATTTTAAAAGCTTCAACAGAATTTCAACAATTTTGAGAGGGATTTGAAAAGTTTCAATGGGAATGGGAAGAATTGGGGCAAAAATTGGAAAATTTTTAAGGGACTTTGAAAAAATTTCAACTGGAATTTTAGCCATTTTTTGACGTGAAATTGTAAACATGTGGACATGGACTTTGAAAATTCTAGAGAGAATTTTAAAAGCTTCAACAGAATTTCAACAATTTTGAGAGGGATTTGAAAAGTTTCAATGGGAATGGGAAGAATTGGGACAAAAATTGGAAAATTTTTAAGGGACTTTGAAAAAATTTCAACTGGAATTTTAGCCATTTTTTGACGTGAAATTGTAAACATGTGGACATGGATTTTGAAAATTCTAGAGAGAATTTTAAAAGCTTCAACAGAATTTCAACAATTTTGAGAGGGATTTGAAAAGTTTCAATGGGAATGGGAAGAATTGGGGCAAAAATTGGAAAATTTTTAAGGGACTTTGAAAAAATTTCAACTGGAATTTTAGCCATTTTTTGGCGTGAAATTGTAAACATGTGGACATGGATTTTGAAAATTCTAGAGAGAATTTTAAAAGCTTCAACAGAATTTCAACAATTTTGAGAGGGATTTGAAAAGTTTCAATGGGAATGGGAAGAATTGGGACAAAAATTGGAAAATTTTTAAGGGACTTTGAAAAAATTTCAACTGGAATTTTAGCCATTTTTTGACGTGAAATTGTAAACATGTGGACATGGATTTTGAAAATTCTAGAGAGAATTTTAAAAGCTTCAAGAGAATTTCCACAATTTTGAGAGGGATTTGAAAAGTTTCAATGGGAATGGGAAGAATTGGGACAAAAATTGGAAAATTTTGAAGGGACTTTGAAAAAATTGCAACTGGAATTTTAGCCATTTTTTGACGTGAAATTGTAAACATGTGGCCATGGATTTTGAAAATTCTAGAGAGAATTTTAAAAGCTTCAACAGAATTTCCACAATTTTGAGAGGGATTTGAAAAGTTTCAATGGGAATGGGAAGAATTGGGACAAAAATTGGAAAATTTTTAAGGGACTTTGAAAAAATTTCAACTGGAATTTTAGCCATTTTTTGACGTGAAATTGTAAACATGATGAAGTGGATTTTGAAAATTCTAGAGAGAATTTTAAAAGCTTCAAGAGAATTTCAACAATTTTGAGAGGGATTTGAAAAGTTTCAATGGGAATGGGAAGAATTGGGACAAAAATTGGAAAATTTTTAAGGGACTTTGAAAAAATTTCAACTGGAATTTTAGCCATTTTTTGACGTGAAATTGTAAACATGTGGACATGGATTTTGAAAATTCTAGAGAGAATTTTAAAAGCTTCAACAGAATTTCAACAATTTTGAGAGGGATTTGAAAAGTTTCAATGGGAATGGGAAGAATTGGGACAAAAATTGGAAAATTTTTAAGGGACTTTGAAAAAATTTCAACTGGAATTTTAGCAATTTTGACGTGAAATTGTAAACATGTGGACATGGATTTTGAAAATTCTAGAGAGAATTTTAAAAGCTTCAACAGAATTTCAACAATTTTGAGAGGGATTTGAAAAGTTTCAATGGGAATGGGAAGAATTGGGACAAAAATTGGAAAATTTTGAAGGGACTTTGAAAAAATTTCAACTGGAATTTTAGCCATTTTTTGACGTGAAATTGTAAACATGTTGAAGTGGATTTTGAAAATTCTAGAGAGAATTTTAAAAGCTTCAACAGAATTTCAACAATTTTGAGAGGGATTTGAAAAGTTTCAATGGGAATGGGAAGAATTGGGACAAAAATTGGAAAATTTTTAAGGGACTTTGAAAAAATTTCAACTGGAATTTTAGCCATTTTTTGACGTGAAATTGTAAACATGTGGACATGGATTTTGAAAATTCTAGAGAGAATTTTAAAAGCTTCAACAGAATTTCAACAATTTTGAGAGGGATTTGAAAAGTTTCAATGGGAATGGGAAGAATTGGGACAAAAATTGGAAAATTTTTAAGGGACTTTGAAAAAATTTCAACTGGAATTTTAGCCTTTTTTTATGTGAAATTGTAAACATGTGGACATGGATTTTGAAAATTCTAGAGAGAATTTTAAAAGCTTCAACAGAATTTCAACAATTTCGAAAGGGATATGAAAAGTTTCAATGTGAATGGGAAGAATTGTGACAAAAATTGGAAAATTTTTAAGGGACTTTGAAAAAATTGCAACTGGAATTTTAGCCATTTTTTGACGTGAAATTGTAAACATGTGGACATGGATTTTGAAAATTCTAGAGAGAATTTTAAAAGCTTCAACAGAATTTCAACAATTTTGAGAGGGATTTGAAAAGTTTCAATGGGAATGGGAAGAATTGGGACAAAAATTGGAAAATTTTTAAGGGACTTTGAAAAAATTTCAACTGGAATTTTAGCCATTTTTTGACGTGAAATTGTAAACATGTGGACATGGCTTTTGAAAATTCTAGAGAGAATTTTAAAAGCTTCAACAGAATTTCAACAATTTTGAGAGGGATTTGAAAAGTTTCAATGGGAATGGGAAGAATTGGGACAAAAATTGGAAAATTTTTAAGGGACTTTGAAAAAATTGCAACTGGAATTTTAGCCATTTTTTGACGTGAAATTGTAAACATGATGAAGTGGATTTTGAAAATTCTAGAGAGAATTTTAAAAGCTTCAAGAGAATTTCAACAATTTTGAGAGGGATTTGAAAAGTTTCAATGGGAATGGGAAGAATTGGGACAAAAATTGGAAAATTTTTAAGGGACTTTGAAAAAATTTCAACTGGAATTTTAGCCATTTTTTGACGTGAAATTGTAAACATGTGGACATGGATTTTGAAAATTCTAGAGAGAATTTTAAAAGCTTCAACAGAATTTCAACAATTTTGAGAGGGATTTGAAAAGTTTCAATGGGAATGGGAAGAATTGGGACAAAAATTGGAAAATTTTTAAGGGACTTTGAAAAAATTTCAACTGGAATTTTAGCAATTTTGACGTGAAATTGTAAACATGTGGACATGGATTTTGAAAATTCTAGAGAGAATTTTAAAAGCTTCAACAGAATTTCAACAATTTTGAGAGGGATTTGAAAAGTTTCAATGGGAATGGGAAGAATTGGGACAAAAATTGGAAAATTTTGAAGGGACTTTGAAAAAATTTCAACTGGAATTTTAGCCATTTTTTGACGTGAAATTGTAAACATGTGGACATGGATTTTGAAAATTCTAGAGAGAATTTTAAAAGCTTCAACAGAATTTCAACAATTTTGAGAGGGATTTGAAAAGTTTCAATGGGAATGGGAAGAATTGGGACAAAAATTGGAAAATTTTTAAGGGACTTTGAAAAAATTTCAACTGGAATTTTAGCCATTTTTTGACGTGAAATTGTAAACATGTGGACATGGATTTTGAAAATTCTAGAGAGAATTTTAAAAGCTTCAACAGAATTTCAACAATTTTGAGAGGGATTTGAAAAGTTTCAATGGGAATGGGAAGAATTGGGACAAAAATTGGAAAATTTTTAAGGGACTTTGAAAAAATTGCAACTGGAATTTTAGCCTTTTTTTATGTGAAATTGTAAACATGTGGACATGGATTTTGAAAATTCTAGAGAGAATTTTAAAAGCTTCAACAGAATTTTAGCAATTTTGAGAGGGATTTGAAAAGTTTCAATGGGAATGGGAAGAATTGGGACAAAAATTGGAAAATTTTTCAGGGACTTTGAAAAAATTTCAACTGGAATTTTAGCAATTTTTTGACGTGAAATTGTAAACATGTGGACATGGATTTTGAAAATTCTAGAGAGAATTTTAAAAGCTTCAACAGAATTTCAACAATTTTGAGAGGGATTTGAAAAGTTTCAATGGGAATGGGAAGAATTGGTACAGAAATTGGAAAATATTTAAGGGACTTTGAAAAAATTTCAACTGGAATTTTAGCCATTTTTTGGCGTGAAATTGTAAACATGTGGACATGGATTTTGAAAATTCTAGAGAGAATTTTAAAAGCTTCAACAGAATTTCAACAATTTTGAGAGGGATTTGAAAAGTTTCAATGGGAATGGGAAGAATTGGGACAAAAATTGGAAAATTTTTAAGGGACTTTGAAAAAATTGCAACTGGAATTTTAGCCATTTTTTGACGTGAAATTGTAAACATGTGGACATGGATTTTGAAAATTCTAGAGAGAATTTTAAAAGCTTCAACAGAATTTCAACAATTTCGAAAGGGATATGAAAAGTTTCAATGTGAATGGGAAGAATTGTGACAAAAATTGGAAAATTTTTAAGGGACTTTGAAAAAATTGCAACTGGAATTTTAGCCATTTTTTGACGTGAAATTGTAAACATGTGGACATGGATTTTGAAAATTCTAGAGAGAATTTTAAAAGCTTCAACAGAATTTCAACAATTTGGAGAGGGATTTGAAAAGTTTCAATGGGAATGGGAAGAATTGGGACAAAAATTGGAAAATTTTTAAGGGACTTTGAAAAAATTTCAACTGGAATTTTAGCCATTTTTTGACGTGAAATTGTAAACATGTGGACATGGCTTTTGAAAATTCTAGAGAGAATTTTAAAAGCTTCAACAGAATTTCAACAATTTTGAGAGGGATTTGAAAAGTTTCAATGGGAATGGGAAGAATTGGGGCAAAAATTGGAAAATTTTTAAGGGACTTTGAAAAAATTTCAACTGGAATTTTAGCCATTTTTTGACGTGAAATTGTAAACATGTGGACATGGATTTTGAAAATTCTAGAGAGAATTTTAAAAGCTTCAACAGAATTTTAGAAATTTTGAGAGGGATTTGAAAAGTTTCAATGGGAATGGGAAGAATTGGGACAAAAATTGGAAAATTTTTAAGGGACTTTGAAAAAATTGCAACTGGAATTTTCCAATTTTTTGACGTGAAATTGTAAACATGTGGACATGGATTTTGAAAATTCTAGAGAGAATTTTAAAAGCTTCAACAGAATTTCAACAATTTGGAGAGGGATTTGAAAAGTTTCAATGGGAATGGGAAGAATTGGGACAAAAATTGGAAAATTTTTAAGGGACTTTGAAAAAATTTCAACTGGAATTTTAGCCATTTTTTGACGTGAAATTGTAAACATGTGGACATGGCTTTTGAAAATTCTAGAGAGAATTTTAAAAGCTTCAACAGAATTTCAACAATTTTGAGAGGGATTTGAAAAGTTTCAATGGGAATGGGAAGAATTGGGGCAAAAATTGGAAAATTTTTAAGGGACTTTGAAAAAATTTCAACTGGAATTTTAGCCATTTTTTGACGTGAAATTGTAAACATGTGGACATGGATTTTGAAAATTCTAGAGAGAATTTTAAAAGCTTCAAGAGAATTTCAACAATTTTGAGAGGGATTTGAAAAGTTTCAATGGGAATGGGAAGAATTGGTACAGAAATTGGAAAATTTTTAAGGGACTTTGAAAAAATTTCAACTGGAATTTTAGCCATTTTTTGACGTGAAATTGTAAACATGTGGACATGGATTTTGAAAATTCTAGAGAGAATTTTAAAAGCTTCAACAGAATTTCAACAATTTTGAGAGGGATTTGAAAAGTTTCAATGGGAATGGGAAGAATTGGGACAAAAATTGGAAAATTTTTAAGGGACTTTGAAAAAATTGCAACTGGAATTTTAGCCATTTTTTGACGTGAAATTGTAAACATGTGGACATGGATTTTGAAAATTCTAGAGAGAATTTTAAAAGCTTCAACAGAATTTCAACAATTTCGAAAGGGATATGAAAAGTTTCAATGGGAATGGGAAGAATTGGGACAAAAATTGGAAAATTTTTAAGGGACTTTGAAAAAATTTCAACTGGAATTTTAGCCATTTTTTGACGTGAAATTGTAAACATGTGGACATGGATTTTGAAAATTCTAGAGAGAATTTTAAAAGCTTCAACAGAATTTCAACAATTTGGAGAGGGATTTGAAAAGTTTCAATGGGAATGGGAAGAATTGGGACAAAAATTGGAAAATTTTTAAGGGACTTTGAAAAAATTTCAACTGGAATTTTAGCCATTTTTTGACGTGAAATTGTAAACATGTGGACATGGCTTTTGAAAATTCTAGAGAGAATTTTAAAAGCTTCAACAGAATTTCAACAATTTTGAGAGGGATTTGAAAAGTTTCAATGGGAATGGGAAGAATTGGGGCAAAAATTGGAAAATTTTTAAGGGACTTTGAAAAAATTTCAACTGGAATTTTAGCCATTTTTT
The DNA here is from genome assembly GCF_964273445.1 of Streptopelia decaocto. Taxonomy (NCBI): domain Eukaryota; kingdom Metazoa; phylum Chordata; class Aves; order Columbiformes; family Columbidae; genus Streptopelia; species Streptopelia decaocto. Next base: position 59,986 of record NW_028115676.1, read on the forward strand.
GACGTGAAATTGTAAACATGTGGACATGGATTTTGAAAATTCTACAGAGAATTTTAAAAGCTTCAAGAGAATTTCAACAATTTTGAGAGGGATTTGAAAAGTTTCAATGGGAATGGGAAGAATTGGGACAAAAATTGGAAAATTTTTAAGGGACTTTGAAAAAATTTCAACTGGAATTTTCCAATTTTTTGACGTGAAATTGTAAACATGTGGCCATGGATTTTGAAAATTCTAGAGAGAATTTTAAAAGCTTCAAGAGAATTTCAACAATTTGGAGAGGGATTTGAAAAGTTTCAATGGGAATGGGAAGAATTGGGACAAAAATTGGAAAATTTTTAAGGGACTTTGAAAAAATTTCAACTGGAATTTTCCAATTTTTTGACGTGAAATTGTAAACATGTGGACATGGATTTTGAAAATTCTAGAGAGAATTTTAAAAGCTTCAACAGAATTTCAACAATTTTGAGAGGGATTTGAAAAGTTTCAATGGGAATGGGAAGAATTGGGACAAAAATTGGAAAATTTTTAAGGGACTTTGAAAAAATTTCAACTGGAATTTTAGCCATTTTTTGACGTGAAATTGTAAACATGTGGACATGGATTTTGAAAATTCTAGGGAGAATTTTAAAAGCTTCAACAGAATTTCAACAATTTTGAGAGGGATTTGAAAAGTTTCAATGGGAATGGGAAGAATTGGGGCAAAAATTGGAAAATTTTTAAGGGACTTTGAAAAAATTTCAACTGGAATTTTAGCCATTTTTTGACGTGAAATTGTAAACATGTGGACATGGATTTTGAAAATTCTAGAGAGAATTTTTAAAGCTTCAACAGAATTTCAACAATTTTGAGAGGGATTTGAAAAGTTTCAATGGGAATGGGAAGAATTGGGGCAAAAATTGGAAAATTTTTAAGGGACTTTGAAAAAATTTCAACTGGAATTTTAGCCATTTTTTGACGTGAAATTGTAAACATGTGGCCATGGATTTTGAAAATTCTAGAGAGAATTTTAAAAGCTTCAAGAGAATTTCCACAATTTTGAGAGGGATTTGAAAAGTTTCAATGGGAATGGGAAGAATTGGGACAAAAATTGGAAAATTTTTAAGGGACTTTGAAAAAATTTCAACTGGAATTTTAGCCATTCTTTGACGTGAAATTGTAAACATGTGGACATGGATTTTGAAAATTCTAGAGAGAATTTTAAAAGCTTCAAGAGAATTTCAACAATTTGGAGAGGGATTTGAAAAGTTTCAATGGGAATGGGAAGAATTGGGACAAAAATTGGAAAATTTTTAAGGGACTTTGAAAAAATTTCAACTGGAATTTTAGCCATTTTTTGACGTGAAATTGTAAACATGTGGACATGGATTTTGAAAATTCTAGAGAGAATTTTAAAAGCTTCAACAGAATTTCAACAATTTTGAGAGGGATTTGAAAAGTTTCAATGGGAATGGGAAGAATTGGGACAAAAATTGGAAAATTTTTAAGGGACTTTGAAAAAATTTCAACTGGAATTTTAGCCTTTTTTTATGTGAAATTGTAAACATGTGGACATGGATTTTGAAAATTCTAGAGAGAATTTTAAAAGCTTCAACAGAATTTTAGCAATTTTGAGAGGGATTTGAAAAGTTTCAATGGGAATGGGAAGAATTGGGACAAAAATTGGAAAATTTTTAAGGGACTTTGAAAAAATTGCAACTGGAATTTTAGCCATTTTTTGACGTGAAATTGTAAACATGTGGACATGGATTTTGAAAATTCTAGAGAGAATTTTAAAAGCTTCAACAGAATTTCCACAATTTTGAGAGGGATTTGAAAAGTTTCAATGGGAATGGGAAGAATTGGGACAAAAATTGGAAAATTTTTCAGGGACTTTGAAAAAATTTCAACTGGAATTTTAGCAATTTTTTGACGTGAAATTGTAAACATGTGGACATGGATTTTGAAAATTCTAGAGAGAATTTTAAAAGCTTCAACAGAATTTCAACAATTTTGAGAGGGATTTGAAAAGTTTCAATGGGAATGGGAAGAATTGGGACAGAAATTGGAAAACTTTTAAGGGACTTTGAAAAAATTTCAACTGGAATTTTAGCAATTTTTTGACGTGAAATTGTAAACATGTGGACATGGATTTTGAAAATTCTAGAGAGAATTTTAAAAGCTTCAACAGAATTTCAACAATTTTGAGAGGGATTTGAAAAGTTTCAATGGGAATGGGAAGAATTGGGACAAAAATTGGAAAATTTTTAAGGGACTTTGAAAAAATTTCAACTGGAATTTTAGCCATTTTTTGACGTGAAATTGTAAACATGTGGACATGGATTTTGAAAATTCTAGAGAGAATTTTAAAAGCTTCAACAGAATTTCAACAATTTTGAGAGGGATTTGAAAAGTTTCAATGGGAATGGGAAGAATTGGGACAAAAATTGGAAAATTTTTAAGGGACTTTGAAAAAATTTCAACTGGAATTTTAGCCTTTTTTTATGTGAAATTGTAAACATGTGGACATGGATTTTGAAAATTCTAGAGAGAATTTTAAAAGCTTCAACAGAATTTTAGCAATTTTGAGAGGGATTTGAAAAGTTTCAATGGGAATGGGAAGAATTGGGACAAAAATTGGAAAATTTTTCAGGGACTTTGAAAAAATTTCAACTGGAATTTTAGCCATTTTTTGGCGTGAAATTGTAAACATGTGGACATGGATTTTGAAAATTCTAGAGAGAATTTTAAAAGCTTCAAGAGAATTTCAACAATTTTGAGAGGGATTTGAAAAGTTTCAATGGGAATGGGAAGAATTGGGACAAAAATTGGAAAATTTTTAAGGGACTTTGAAAAAATTTCAACTGGAATTTTAGCCATTTTTTTATGTGAAATTATAAACATGTGGACATGGATTTTGAAAATTCTAGAGAGAATTTTAAAAGCTTCAAGAGAATTTCAACAATTTTGAGAGGGATTTGAAAAGTTTCAATGGGAATGGGAAGAATTGGGACAAAAATTGGAAAATTTTTAAGGGACTTTGAAAAAATTTCAACTGGAATTTTAGCAATTTTTTGACGTGAAATTGTAAACATGTGGACATGGATTTTGAAAATTCTAGAGAGAATTTTAAAAGCTTCAAGAGAATTTCAACAATTTTGAGAGGGATTTGAAAAGTTTCAATGGGAATGGGAAGAATTGGGACAAAAATTGGAAAATTTTTAAGGGACTTTGAAAAAATTTCAACTGGAATTTTAGCAATTTTGACGTGAAATTGTAAACATGTTGAAGTGGATTTTGAAAATTCTAGAGAGAATTTTAAAAGCTTCAACAGAATTTCAACAATTTTGAGAGGGATTTGAAAAGTTTCAATGGGAATGGGAAGAATTGGGACAAAAATTGGAAAATTTTTCAGGGACTTTGACAAAATTTCAACTGGAATTTTAGCCATTTTTTGACGTGAAATTGTAAACATGTGGACATGGATTTTGAAAATTCTAGAGAGAATTTTAAAAGCTTCAACAGAATTTCAACAATTTTGAGAGGGATTTGAAAAGTTTCAATGGGAATGGGAAGAATTGGGACAAAAATTGGAAAATTTTTAAGGGACTTTGAAAAAATTTCAACTGGAATTTTAGCCATTTTTTGACGTGAAATTGTAAACATGTGGACATGGATTTTGAAAATTCTAGAGAGAATTTTAAAAGCTTCAACAGAATTTCCACAATTTTGAGAGTGACTTGAAAAGTTTCAATGGGAATGGGAAGAATTGGGACAAAAATTGGAAAATTTTGAAGGGACTTTGAAAAAATTTCAACTGGAATTTTAGCCATTTTTTGACGTGAAATTGTAAACATGTGGCCATGGATTTTGAAAATTCTAGAGAGAATTTTAAAAGATTCAAGAGAATTTCAACAATTTTGAGAGGGATTTGAAAAGTTTCAATGGGAATGGGAAGAATTGGGACAAAAATTGGAAAATTTTTCAGGGACTTTGAAAAAATTTCAACTGGAATTTTAGCAATTTTTTGACGTGAAATTGTAAACATGTGGCCATGGATTTTGAAAATTCTAGAGAGAATTTTAAAAGCTTCAAGAGAATTTCAACAATTTTGAGAGGGATTTGAAAAGTTTCAATGGGAATGGGAAGAATTGGGACAAAAATTGGAAAATTTTTAAGGGACTTTGAAAAAATTTCAACTGGAATTTTAGCAATTTTTTGACGTGAAATTGTAAACATGTGGACATGGATTTTGAAAATTCTAGAGAGAATTTTAAAAGCTTCAACAGAATTTCAACAATTTTGAGAGGGATTTGAAAAGTTTCAATGGGAATGGGAAGAATTGGGACAAAAATTGGAAAATTTTTAAGGGACTTTGAAAAAATTTCAACTGGAATTTTAGCCATTTTTTTACGTGAAATTATAAACATGTGGACATGGATTTTGAAAATTCTAGAGAGAATTTTAAAAGCTTCAACAGAATTTCAACAATTTTGAGAGGGATTTGAAAAGTTTCAATGGGAATGGGAAGAATTGGGACAAAAATTGGAAAATTTTTAAGGGACTTTGAAAAAATTTCAACTGGAATTTTAGCCATTTTTTGACGTGAAATTGTAAACATGTGGACATGGATTTTGAAAATTCTAGAGAGAATTTTAAAAGCTTCAACAGAATTTCAACAATTTTGAGAGGGATTTGAAAAGTTTCAATGGGAATGGGAAGAATTGGGACAAAAATTGGAAAATTTTTAAGGGACTTTGAAAAAATTTCAACTGGAATTTTAGCAATTTTTTTATGTGAAATTATAAACATGTGGACATGGATTTTGAAAATTCTAGAGAGAATTTTAAAAGCTTCAAGAGAATTTCAACAATTTGGAGAGGGATTTGAAAAGTTTCAATGGGAATGGGAAGAATTGGGACAAAAATTGGAAAATTTTTCAGGGACTTTGAAAAAATTTCAACTGGAATTTTAGCAATTTTTTGACGTGAAATTGTAAACATGTGGACATGGATTTTGAAAATTCTAGAGAGAATTTTAAAAGCTTCAAGAGAATTTCAACAATTTTGAGAGGGATTTGAAAAGTTTCAATGGGAATGGGAAGAATTGGGACAAAAATTGGAAAATTTTTAAGGGACTTTGAAAAAATTTCAACTGGAATTTTAGCCATTTTTTGACGTGAAATTGTAAACATGTTGAAGTGGATTTTGAAAATTCTAGAGAGAATTTTAAAAGCTTCAACAGAATTTCAACAATTTTGAGAGGGATATGAAAAGTTTCAATGGGAATGGGAAGAATTGGGACAAAAATTGTAAAATTTTTAAGGGACTTTGAAAAAATTTCAACTGGAATTTTAGCCATTTTTTGACGTGAAATTGTAAACATGTGGACATGGATTTTGAAAATTCTAGAGAGAATTTTAAAAGCTTCAACAGAATTTTAGCAATTTTGAGAGGGATTTGAAAAGTTTCAATGGGGAAGAATTGGGACAAAAATTGGAAAATTTTTAAGGGACTTTGAAAAAATTTCAACTGGCATTTCCAATTTTTTGACGTGAAATTGTAAACATGTGGACATGGATTTTGAAAATTCTAGAGAGAATTTTAAAAGCTTCAACAGAATTTCAACAATTTGGAGAGGGATTTGAAAAGTTTCAATGGGAATGGGAAGAATTGGGACAAAAATTGGAAAATTTTTAAGGGACTTTGAAAAAAATTTCAACTGGAATTTTCCAATTTTTTGACGTGAAATTGTAAACATGTGGACATGGATTTTGAAAATTCTAGAGAGAAGTTTAAAAGCTTCAAGAGAATTTCAACAATTTGGAGAGGGATTTGAAAAGTTTCAAT
>NW_028115675.1:0-33983 GCF_964273445.1 Streptopelia decaocto
AAATTCTCTCTAGAAGTTTCAAAATCCATGTCCACATGTTTACAATTTCACGTCCAAATTGCTAAAATTCCAGTTGAAATTTTTTCAAAGTCCCTTAAAAATTTTCCAATTTTTGTCCCAATTCTTCCCATTCCCATAGAAACTTTTCAAATCCCTCTCAAAATTGTTGAAATTCTGTTGAAGCTTTTAAAATTCTCTCTAGAATTTTCAAAATCCATGTCCACATATTTACAATTTCACGTCAAAAAATTGCTAAAATTCCAGTTGCAATTTTTTCAAAGTCCCTTAAAAATTTTCCAATTTTTGTCTCAATTCTTCCCATTCCCATTGAAACTTTTCAAATCCCTCTCAAAATTGTTGAAATTCTCTTGAAGCTTTTAAAATTCTCTCTAGAATTTTCAAAATCCATGTCCACATGTTTACAATTTCACGTCAAAAAATTGCTAAAATTCCAGTTGAAATTTTTTCAAAGTCCCTTAAAAATTTTCCAATTTTTGTCCCAATTCTTCCCATTCCCATTGAAACTTTTCAAATCCCTCTCCAAATTGTTGAAATTCTGTTGAAGCTTTTAAAATTCTCTCTAGAATTTTCAAAATCCATGTCCACATGTTTACAATTTCACGTCAAAAAATGGCTAAAATTCCAGTTGAAATTTTTTCAAAGTCCCTTCAAAATTTTCCAATTTTTGTCCCAATTCTTCCCATTCCCATTGAAACTTTTCAAATCCCTCTCAAAATTGTTGAAATTCTCTTGAAGCTTTTAAAATTCTCTCTAGAATTTTCAAAATCCATGTCCACATGTTTACAATTTCACGTCAAAAATTTGCTAAAATTCCAGTTGAAATTTTTTCAAAGTCCCTTAAAAATTTTCCAATTTTTGTCCCAATTCTTCCCATTCCCATTGAAACTTTTCAAATCCCTCTCAAAATTGTTGAAATTCTGTTGAAGCTTTTAAAATTCTCTCTAGAATTTTCAAAATCCACTTCAACATGTTTACAATTTCACGTCAAAAAATTGCTAAAATTCCAGTTGAAATTTTTTCAAAGTCCCTTAAAAATTTTCCAATTTTTGTCCCAATTCTTCCCATTCCCATTGAAACTTTTCAAATCCCTCTCAAAATTGTTGAAATTCTGTTGAAGCTTTTAAAATTCTCTCTAGAATTTTCAAAATCCATGTCCACATGTTTACAATTTCACGTCAAAAAATGGATAAAATTCCAGTTGAAATTTTTTCAAAGTCCCTTAAAAATTTTCCAATTTTTGTCCCAATTCTTCCCATTCCCATTGAAACTTTTCAAATCCCTCTCCAAATTGTTGAAATTCTGTTGAAGCTTTTAAAATTCTCTCTAGAATTTTCAAAATCCACTTCAACATGTTTACAATTTCACTTCAGAAAATGGCTAAAATTCCAGTTGAAATTTTTTCAAAGTCCCTTAAAAATTTTCCAATTTTTGTCCCAATTCTTCCCATTCCCATTGAAACTTTTCAAATCCCTCTCAAAATTGTTGAAATTCTGTTGAAGCTTTTAAAAATCTCTCTAGAATTTTCAAAATCCATGTCCACATGTTTACAATTTCACGTCAAAAATTTGCTAAAATTCCAGTTGCAATTTTTTCAAAGTCCCTTAAAAATTTTCCAATTTTTGTCCCAATTCTTCCCATTCCCATTGAAACCTTTCAAATCCCTCTCAAAATCGTTGAAATTCTGTTGAAGCTTTTAAAATTCTCTCTAGAATTTTCAAAATCCATGTCCACATGTTTACAATTTCACGTCAAAAAATGGCTAAAATTCCAGTTGAAATTAAGTCCCTTAAAAATTTTCCAATTTTTGTCCCAATTCTTCCCATTCCCATAGAAACTTTTCAAATCCCTCTCAAAATTGTTGAAATTCTCTTGAAGCTTTTAAAATTCTCTCTAGAATTTTCAAAATCCATGTCCACATGTTTACAATTTCACGTCAAAAAATTGCTAAAATTCCAGTTGAAATTTTTTCAAAGTCCCTTAAAAATTTTCCAATTTTTGTCCCAATTCTTCCCATTCCCATTGAAACTTTTCAAATCCCTCTCAAAATTGTTGAAATTCTCTTGAAGCTTTTAAAAATCTCTCTAGAATTTTCAAAATCCATGTCCACATGTTTACAATTTCACGTCAAAAAATGGCTAAAATTCCAGTTGAAATTTTTTCAAAGTCCCTTAAAAATTTTCCAATTTTTGTCCCAATTCTTCCCATTCCCATTGAAACTTTTCAAATCCCTCTCAAAATTGTTGAAATTCTGTTGAAGCTTTTAAAATTCTCTCTAGAATTTTCAAAATCCATGTCCACATGTTTACAATTTCACGTCAAAAATTTGCTAAAATTCCAGTTGCAATTTTTTCAAAGTCCCTTAAAAATTTTCCAATTTTTGTCCCAATTCTTCCCATTCCCATTGAAACTTTTCAAATCCCTCTCAAAATCGTTGAAATTCTGTTGAAGCTTTTAAAATTCTCTCTAGAATTTTCAAAATCCATGTCCACATGTTTACAATTTCACGTCAAAAAATTGCTAAAATTCCAGTTGAAATTAAGTCCCTTAAAAATTTTCCAATTTTTGTCCCAATTCTTCCCATTCCCATTGAAACTTTTCAAATCCCTCTCAAAATTGTTGAAATTCTGTTGAAGCTTTTAAAATTCTCTCTAGAATTTTCAAAATCCATGTCCACATGTTTACAATTTCACGTCAAAAAATTGCTAAAATTCCAGTTGAAATTTTTTCAAAGTCCCTTAAAAATTTTCCAATTTTTGTCCCAATTCTTCCCATTCCCATTGAAACTTTTCAAATCCCTCTCCAAATTGTTGAAATTCTGTTGAAGCTTTTAAAATTCTCTCTAGAATTTTCAAAATCCATGGCCACATGTTTACAATTTCACGTCAAAAAATTGCTAAAATTCCAGTTGCAATTTTTTCAAAGTCCCTTCAAAATTTTCCAATTTTTGTCCCAATTCTTCCCATTCCCATTGAAACTTTTCAAATCCCTCTCAAAATTGTTGAAATTCTGTTGAAGCTTTTAAAATTCTCTCTAGAATTTTCAAAATCCATGTCCACATGTTTACAATTTCACGTCAAAAAATTGCTAAAATTCCAGTTGAAATTTTTTCAAAGTCCCTTCAAAATTTTCCAATTTTTGTCCCAATTCTTCCCATTCCCATTGAAACTTTTCAAATCCCTCTCCAAATTGTTGAAATTCTGTTGAAGCTTTTAAAATTCTCTCTAGAAGTTTCAAAATCCATGTCCACATGTTTACAATTTCACGTCCAAATTGCTAAAATTCCAGTTGAAATTTTTTCAAAGTCCCTTAAAAATTTTCCAATTTTTGTCCCAATTCTTCCCATTCCCATAGAAACTTTTCAAATCCCTCTCAAAATTGTTGAAATTCTGTTGAAGCTTTTAAAATTCTCTCTAGAATTTTCAAAATCCATGTCCACATATTTACAATTTCATGTCAAAAAATTGCTAAAATTCCAGTTGCAATTTTTTCAAAGTCCCTTAAAAATTTTCCAATTTTTGTCCCAATTCTTCCCATTCCCATTGAAACTTTTCAAATCCCTCTCAAAATTGTTGAAATTCTCTTGAAGCTTTTAAAATTCTCTCTAGAATTTTCAAAATCCATGTCCACATGTTTACAATTTCACGTCAAAAAATTGCTAAAATTCCAGTTGAAATTTTTTCAAAGTCCCTTAAAAATTTTCCAATTTTTGTCCCAATTCTTCCCATTCCCATTGAAACTTTTCAAATCCCTCTCCAAATTGTTGAAATTCTGTTGAAGCTTTTAAAATTCTCTCTAGAATTTTCAAAATCCATGTCCACATGTTTACAATTTCACGTCAAAAAATGGCTAAAATTCCAGTTGAAATTTTTTCAAAGTCCCTTCAAAATTTTCCAATTTTTGTCCCAATTCTTCCCATTCCCATTGAAACTTTTCAAATCCCTCTCCAAATTGTTGAAATTCTCTTGAAGCTTTTAAAATTCTCTCTAGAATTTTCAAAATCCATGTCCACATGTTTACAATTTCACGTCAAAAAATGGCTAAAATTCCAGTTTAAATTTTTTCAAAGTCCCTTAAAAATTTTCCAATTTTTGTCCCAATTCTTCCCATTCCCATTGAAACTTTTCAAATCCCTCTCCAAATTGTTGAAATTCTGTTGAAGCTTTTAAAATTCTCTCTAGAATTTTCAAAATCCATGTCCACATGTTTACAATTTCACGTCAAAAAATTGCTAAAATTCCAGTTGAAATTTTTTCAAAGTCCCTTAAAAATTTTCCAATTTTTGTCCCAATTCTTCCCATTCCCATTGAAACTTTTCAAATCCCTCTCAAAATTGTTGAAATTCTGTTGAAGCTTTTAAAATTCTCTCTAGAATTTTCAAAATCCACTTCAACATGTTTACAATTTCACGTCAAAAAATTGCTAAAATTCCAGTTGAAATTTTTTCAAAGTCCCTTAAAAATTTTCCAATTTTTGTCCCAATTCTTCCCATTCCCATTGAAACTTTTCAAATCCCTCTCCAAATTGTTGAAATTCTGTTGAAGCTTTTAAAATTCTCTCTAGAATTTTCAAAATCCATGTCCACATGTTTACAATTTCACGTCAAAAAATTGCTAAAATTCCAGTTGAAATTTTTTCAAAGTCCCTTAAAAATTTTCCAATTTTTGTCCCAATTCTTCCCATTCCCATTGAAACTTTTCAAATCCCTCTCCAAATTGTTGAAATTCTCTTGAAGCTTTTAAAATTCTCTCTAGAATTTTCAAAATCCATGTCCACATGTTTACAATTTCACGTCAAAAAATTGCTAAAATTCCAGTTGAAATTTTTTCAAAGTCCCTGAAAAATTTTCCAATTTTTGTCCCAATTCTTCCCATTCCCATTGAAACTTTTCAAATCCCTCTCAAAATTGTTGAAATTCTGTTGAAGCTTTTAAAATTCTCTCTAGAATTTTCAAAATCCATGTCCACATGTTTACAATTTCACGTCAAAAAATTGCTAAAATTCCAGTTGCAATTTTTTCAAAGTCCCTTAAAAATTTTCCAATTTTTGTCCCAATTCTTCCCATTCCCATTGAAACTTTTCAAATCCCTCTCAAAATTGTTGAAATTCTGTTGAAGCTTTTAAAATTCTCTCTAGAATTTTCAAAATCCACTTCAACATGTTTACAATTTCACGTCAGAAAATGGCTAAAATTCCAGTTGAAATTTTTTCAAAGTCCCTTAAAAATTTTCCAATTTTTGTCCCAATTCTTCCCATTCCCATTGAAACTTTTCAAATCCCTCTCCAAATTGTTGAAATTCTGTTGAAGCTTTTAAAATTCTCTCTAGAATTTTCAAAATCCATGTCCACATGTTTACAATTTCACATCAAAAAATTGCTAAAATTCCAGTTGAAATTTTTTCAAAGTCCCTTCAAAATTTTCCAATTTTTGTCCCAATTCTTCCCATTCCCATTGAAACTTTTCAAATCCCTCTCCAAATTGTTGAAATTCTCTTGAAGCTTTTAAAATTCTCTCTAGAATTTTCAAAATCCATGGCCACATGTTTACAATTTCACGTCAAAAAATTGCTAAAATTCCAGTTGAAATTAAGTCCCTTAAAAATTTTCCAATTTTTGTCCCAATTCTTCCCATTCCCATTGAAACTTTTCAAATCCCTCTCCAAATTGTTGAAATTCTGTTGAAGCTTTTAAAATTCTCTCTAGAATTTTCAAAATCCATGTCCACATGTTTACAATTTCACGTCAAAAAATTGCTAAAATTCCAGTTGAAATTTTTTCAAAGTCCCTTAAAAATTTTCCACTTTTTGTCCCAATTCTTCCCATTCCCATTGAAACTTTTCAAATCCCTCTCAAAATTGTTGAAATTCTGTTGAAGCTTTTAAAATTCTCTCTAGAATTTTCAAAATCCATGTCCACATGTTTACAATTTCACGTCAAAAAATGGCTAAAATTCCAGTTGAAATTTTTTCAAAGTCCCTTAAAAATTTTCCAATTTTTGTCCCAATTCTTCCCATTCCCATTGAAACTTTTCAAATCCCTCTCCAAATTGTTGAAATTCTCTTGAAGCTTTTAAAATTCTCTCTAGAATTTTCAAAATCCATGTCCACATGTTTACAATTTCACGTCAAAAAATTGCTAAAATTCCAGTTGAAATTTTTTCAAAGTCCCTTAAAAATTTTCCAATTTTTGTCCCAATTCTTCCCATTCCCATTGAAACTTTTCAAATCCCTCTCAAAATTGTTGAAATTCTCTTGAAGCTTTTAAAAATCTCTCTAGAATTTTCAAAATCCATGTCCACATGTTTACAATTTCACGTCAAAAAATGGCTAAAATTCCAGTTGAAATTTTTTCAAAGTCCCTTAAAAATTTTCCAATTTTTGTCCCAATTCTTCCCATTCCCATTGAAACTTTTCAAATCCCTCTCCAAATTGTTGAAATTCTGTTGAAGCTTTTAAAATTCTCTCTAGAATTTTCAAAATCCATGTCCACATGTTTACAATTTCACGTCAAAAAATTGCTAAAATTCCAGTTGCAATTTTTTCAAAGTCCCTTAAAAATTTTCCAATTTTTGTCCCAATTCTTCCCATTCCCATTGAAACTTTTCAAATCCCTCTCCAAATTGTTGAAATTCTGTTGAAGCTTTTAAAATTCTCTCTAGAATTTTCAAAATCCATGTCCACATGTTTACAATTTCACGTCAAAAAATTGCTAAAATTCCAGTTGAAATTTTTTCAAAGTCCCTTCAAAATTTTCCAATTTTTGTCCCAATTCTTCCCATTCCCATTGAAACTTTTCAAATCCCTCTCCAAATTGTTGAAATTCTGTTGAAGCTTTTAAAATTCTCTCTAGAATTTTCAAAATCCATGTCCACATGTTTACAATTTCACGTCAAAAAATGGCTAAAATTCCAGTTGCAATTTTTTCAAAGTCCCTTAAAAATTTTCCAATTTCTGTCCCAATTCTTCCCATTCCCATTGAAACTTTTCAAATCCCTCTCCAAATTGTTGAAATTCTGTTGAAGCTTTTAAAATTCTCTCTAGAAGTTTCAAAATCCATGTCCACATGTTTACAATTTCACGTCAAAAAATTGCTAAAATTCCAGTTGAAATTTTTTCAAAGTCCCTTCAAAATTTTCCAATTTTTGTCCCAATTCTTCCCATTCCCATTGAAACTTTTCAAATCCCTCTCAAAATTGTTGAAATTCTGTTGAAGCTTTTAAAAATCTCTCTAGAATTTTCAAAATCCATGTCCACATGTTTACAATTTCACGTCAAAAAATGGCTAAAATTCCAGTTGAAATCTTTTCAAAGTCCCTGAAAAATTTTCCAATTTTTGTCCCAATTCTTCCCATTCCCATTGAAACTTTTCAAATCCCTCTCAAAATTGTTGAAATTCTGTTGAAACTTTTAAAATTCTCTCTAGAAGTTTCAAAATCCATGTCCACATGTTTACAATTTCACGTCAAAAAATTGCTAAAATTCCAGTTGAAATTTTTTCAAAGTCCCTTAAAAATTTTCCAATTTTTGTCCCAATTCTTCCCATTCCCATTGAAACTTTTCAAATCCCTCTCAAAATTGTTGAAATTCTGTTGAAGCTTTTAAAATTCTCTCTAGAATTTTCAAAATCCATGTCCACATGTTTACAATTTCACGTCAAAAAATTGCTAAAATTCCAGTTGAAATTTTTTCAAAGTCCCTTAAAAATTTTCCAATTTTTGTCCCAATTCTTCCCATTCCCATTGAAACTTTTCAAATCCCTCTCAAAATTGTTGAAATTCTGTTGAAGCTTTTAAAATTCTCTCTAGAATTTTCAAAATCCATGTCCACATGTTTACAATTTCACGTCAAAAAATGGCTAAAATTCCAGTTGAAATTTTTTCAAAGTCCCTTAAAATTTTTCCAATTTTTGTCCCAATTCTTCCCATTCCCATTGAAACTTTTCAAATCCCTCTCAAAATTGTTGAAATTCTGTTGAAGCTTTTAAAATTCTCTCTAGAATTTTCAAAATCCATGTCCACATGTTTACAATTTCACGTCAAAAAATTGCTAAAATTCCAGTTGAAATTTTTTCAAAGTCCCTTCAAAATTTTCCAATTTTTGTCCCAATTCTTCCCATTCCCATTGAAACTTTTCAAATCCCTCTCAAAATTGTTGAAATTCTGTTGAAGCTTTTAAAATTCTCTCTAGAATTTTCAAAATCCATGTCCACATGTTTACAATTTCACGTCAAAAAATGGCTAAAATTCCAGTTGCAATTTTTTCAAAGTCCCTTAAAAATTTTCCAATTTTTGTCCCAATTCTTCCCATTCCCATTGAAACTTTTCAAATCCCTCTCCAAATTGTTGAAATTCTGTTGAAGCTTTTAAAATTCTCTCTAGAAGTTTCAAAATCCATGTCCACATGTTTACAATTTCACGTCAAAAAATGGCTAAAATTCCAGTTGAAATTTTTTCAAAGTCCCTTAAAAATTTTCCAATTTTTGTCCCAATTCTTCCCATTCCCATTGAAACTTTTCAAATCCCTCTCCAAATTGTTGAAATTCTGTTGAAGCTTTTAAAATTCTCTCTAGAAGTTTCAAAATCCATGTCCACATGTTTACAATTTCACGTCCAAATTGCTAAAATTCCAGTTGAAATTTTTTCAAAGTCCCTTAAAAATTTTCCAATTTTTGTCCCAATTCTTCCCATTCCCATAGAAACTTTTCAAATCCCTCTCAAAATTGTTGAAATTCTGTTGAAGCTTTTAAAATTCTCTCTAGAATTTTCAAAATCCATGTCCACATATTTACAATTTCACGTCAAAAAATGGCTAAAATTCCAGTTGAAATTTTTTCAAAGTCCCTTCAAAATTTTCCAATTTTTGTCCCAATTCTTCCCATTCCCATTGAAACTTTTCAAATCCCTCTCCAAATTGTTGAAATTCTGTTGAAGCTTTTAAAATTCTCTCTAGAATTTTCAAAATCCATGTCCACATGTTTACAATTTCACGTCAAAAAATTGCTAAAATTCCAGTTGAAATTTTTTCAAAGTCCCTTCAAAATTTTCCAATTTTTGTCCCAATTCTTCCCATTCCCATTGAAACTTTTCAAATCCCTCTCCAAATTGTTGAAATTCTGTTGAAGCTTTTAAAATTCTCTCTAGAATTTTCAAAATCCATGTCCACATGTTTACAATTTCACGTCAAAAAATGGCTAAAATTCCAGTTGCAATTTTTTCAAAGTCCCTTAAAAATTTTCCAATTTCTGTCCCAATTCTTCCCATTCCCATTGAAACTTTTCAAATCCCTCTCCAAATTGTTGAAATTCTGTTGAAGCTTTTAAAATTCTCTCTAGAAGTTTCAAAATCCATGTCCACATGTTTACAATTTCACGTCAAAAAATTGCTAAAATTCCAGTTGAAATTTTTTCAAAGTCCCTTCAAAATTTTCCAATTTTTGTCCCAATTCTTCCCATTCCCATTGAAACTTTTCAAATCCCTCTCAAAATTGTTGAAATTCTCTTGAAGCTTTTAAAATTCTCTCTAGAATTTTCAAAATCCATGTCCACATGTTTACAATTTCACGTCAAAAAATTGCTAAAATTCCAGTTGAAATTTTTTCAAAGTCCCTTAAAAATTTTCCAATTTTTGTCCCAATTCTTCCCATTCCCATTGAAACTTTTCAAATCCCTCTCCAAATTGTTGAAATTCTCTTGAAGCTTTTAAAATTCTCTCTAGAATTTTCAAAATCCATGTCCACATGTTTACAATTTCACGTCAAAAAATTGCTAAAATTCCAGTTGAAATTTTTTCAAAGTCCCTGAAAAATTTTCCAATTTTTGTCCCAATTCTTCCCATTCCCATTGAAACTTTTCAAATCCCTCTCAAAATTGTTGAAATTCTGTTGAAGCTTTTAAAATTCTCTCTAGAATTTTCAAAATCCACTTCAACATGTTTACAATTTCACGTCAAAAAATTGCTAAAATTCCAGTTGAAATTTTTTCAAAGTCCCTTAAAAATTTTCCAATTTTTGTCCCAATTCTTCCCATTCCCATTGAAACTTTTCAAATCCCTCTCAAAATTGTTGAAATTCTGTTGAAGCTTTTAAAATTCTCTCTAGAATTTTCAAAATCCATGTCCACATGTTTACAATTTCACGTCAAAAAATGGCTAAAATTCCAGTTGAAATTTTTTCAAAGTCCCTTAAAAATTTTCCAATTTTTGTCCCAATTCTTCCCATTCCCATTGAAACTTTTCAAATCCCTCTCCAAATTGTTGAAATTCTGTTGAAGCTTTTAAAATTCTCTCTAGAAGTTTCAAAATCCATGTCCACATGTTTACAATTTCACGTCAAAAAATTGCTAAAATTCCAGTTGCAATTTTTTCAAAGTCCCTTAAAAATTTTCCAATTTTTGTCCCAATTCTTCCCATTCCCATTGAAACTTTTCAAATCCCTCTCAAAATTGTTGAAATTCTCTTGAAGCTTTTAAAATTCTCTCTAGAATTTTCAAAATCCATGTCCACATGTTTACAATTTCACGTCAAAAAATGGCTAAAATTCCAGTTGCAATTTTTTCAAAGTCCCTTAAAAATTTTCCAATTTTTGTCCCAATTCTTCCCATTCCCATTGAAACTTTTCAAATCCCTCTCCAAATTGTTGAAATTCTGTTGAAGCTTTTAAAATTCTCTCTAGAATTTTCAAAATCCATGTCCACATGTTTACAATTTCACGTCAAAAAATGGCTAAAATTCCAGTTGAAATTTTTTCAAAGTCCCTTAAAAATTTTCCAATTTTTGTCCCAATTCTTCCCATTCCCATTGAAACTTTTCAAATCCCTCTCAAAATTGTTGAAATTCTGTTGAAGCTTTTAAAATTCTCTCTAGAATTTTCAAAATCCATGTCCACATGTTTACAATTTCACGTCAAAAATTTGCTAAAATTCCAGTTGCAATTTTTTCAAAGTCCCTTAAAAATTTTCCAATTTTTGTCCCAATTCTTCCCATTCCCATTGAAACTTTTCAAATCCCTCTCCAAATTGTTGAAATTCTGTTGAAGCTTTTAAAATTCTCTCTAGAAGTTTCAAAATCCATGTCCACATGTTTACAATTTCACGTCCAAATTGCTAAAATTCCAGTTGAAATTTTTTCAAAGTCCCTTAAAAATTTTCCAATTTTTGTCCCAATTCTTCCCATTCCCATAGAAACTTTTCAAATCCCTCTCAAAATTGTTGAAATTCTGTTGAAGCTTTTAAAATTCTCTCTAGAATTTTCAAAATCCATGTCCACATATTTACAATTTCACGTCAAAAAATGGCTAAAATTCCAGTTGAAATTTTTTCAAAGTCCCTTCAAAATTTTCCAATTTTTGTCCCAATTCTTCCCATTCCCATTGAAACTTTTCAAATCCCTCTCCAAATTGTTGAAATTCTGTTGAAGCTTTTAAAATTCTCTCTAGAATTTTCAAAATCCATGTCCACATGTTTACAATTTCACGTCAAAAAATTGCTAAAATTCCAGTTGCAATTTTTTCAAAGTCCCTTCAAAATTTTCCAATTTTTGTCCCAATTCTTCCCATTCCCATTGAAACTTTTCAAATCCCTCTCCAAATTGTTGAAATTCTGTTGAAGCTTTTAAAATTCTCTCTAGAATTTTCAAAATCCATGTCCACATGTTTACAATTTCACGTCAAAAAATTGCTAAAATTCCAGTTGCAATTTTTTCAAAGTCCCTTAAAAATTTTCCAATTTCTGTCCCAATTCTTCCCATTCCCATTGAAACTTTTCAAATCCCTCTCCAAATTGTTGAAATTCTGTTGAAGCTTTTAAAATTCTCTCTAGAAGTTTCAAAATCCATGTCCACATGTTTACAATTTCACGTCAAAAAATTGCTAAAATTCCAGTTGAAATTTTTTCAAAGTCCCTTAAAAATTTTCCAATTTTTGTCCCAATTCTTCCCATTCCCATTGAAACTTTTCAAATCCCTCTCAAAATTGTTGAAATTCTGTTGAAGCTTTTAAAATTCTCTCTAGAATTTTCAAAATCCATGTCCACATGTTTACAATTTCACGTCAAAAAATTGCTAAAATTCCAGTTTAAATTTTTTCAAAGTCCCTTAAAAATTTTCCAATTTTTGTCCCAATTCTTCCCATTCCCATTGAAACTTTTCAAATCCCTCTCCAAATTGTTGAAATTCTCTTGAAGCTTTTAAAATTCTCTCTAGAATTTTCAAAATCCATGTCCACATGTTTACAATTTCACGTCAAAAAATTGCTAAAATTCCAGTTTAAATTTTTTCAAAGTCCCTTAAAAATTTTCCAATTTTTGTCCCAATTCTTCCCATTCCCATTGAAACTTTTCAAATCCCTCTCCAAATTGTTGAAATTCTCTTGAAGCTTTTAAAATTCTCTCTAGAATTTTCAAAATCCATGTCCACATGTTTACAATTTCACGTCAAAAAATTGCTAAAATTCCAGTTGAAATTTTTTCAAAGTCCCTTAAAAATTTTCCAATTTTTGTCCCAATTCTTCCCATTCCCATTGAAACTTTTCAAATCCCTCTCCAAAATTGTTGAAATTCTGTTGAAGCTTTTAAAATTCTCTCTAGAATTTTCAAAATCCACTTCAACATGTTTACAATTTCACGTCAAAAAATTGCTAAAATTCCAGTTGAAATTTTTTCAAAGTCCCTTAAAAATTTTCCAATTTTTGTCCCAATTCTTCCCATTCCCATTGAAACTTTTCAAATCCCTCTCAAAATTGTTGAAATTCTGTTGAAGCTTTTAAAATTCTCTCTAGAATTTTCAAAATCCACTTCAACATGTTTACAATTTCACGTCAGAAAATGGCTAAAATTCCAGTTGAAATTTTTTCAAAGTCCCTTAAAAATTTTCCAATTTTTGTCCCAATTCTTCCCATTCCCATTGAAACTTTTCAAATCCCTCTCAAAATTGTTGAAATTCTGTTGAAGCTTTTAAAATTCTCTCTAGAATTTTCAAAATCCATGTCCACATGTTTACAATTTCACGTCAAAAAATTGCTAAAATTCCAGTTGAAATTTTTTCAAAGTCCCTTAAAAATTTTCCAATTTTTGTCCCAATTCTTCCCATTCCCATTGAAACTTTTCAAATCCCTCTCCAAATTGTTGAAATTCTCTTGAAGCTTTTAAAATTCTCTCTAGAATTTTCAAAATCCATGTCCACATGTTTACAATTTCACGTCAAAAAATGGCTAAAATTCCAGTTGAAATTAAGTCCCTTAAAAATTTTCCAATTTTTGTCCCAATTCTTCCCATTCCCATTGAAACTTTTCAAATCCCTCTCAAAATTGTTGAAATTCTGTTGAAGCTTTTAAAATTCTCTCTAGAATTTTCAAAATCCATGTCCACATGTTTACAATTTCACGTCAAAAAATTGCTAAAATTCCAGTTTAAATTTTTTCAAAGTCCCTTAAAAATTTTCCAATTTTTGTCCCAATTCTTCCCATTCCCATTGAAACTTTTCAAATCCCTCTCCAAATTGTTGAAATTCTCTTGAAGCTTTTAAAATTCTCTCTAGAATTTTCAAAATCCATGTCCACATGTTTACAATTTCACGTCAAAAAATTGCTAAAATTCCAGTTTAAATTTTTTCAAAGTCCCTTAAAAATTTTCCAATTTTTGTCCCAATTCTTCCCATTCCCATTGAAACTTTTCAAATCCCTCTCCAAATTGTTGAAATTCTCTTGAAGCTTTTAAAATTCTCTCTAGAATTTTCAAAATCCATGTCCACATGTTTACAATTTCACGTCAAAAAATTGCTAAAATTCCAGTTGAAATTTTTTCAAAGTCCCTTAAAAATTTTCCAATTTTTGTCCCAATTCTTCCCATTCCCATTGAAACTTTTCAAATCCCTCTCCAAAATTGTTGAAATTCTGTTGAAGCTTTTAAAATTCTCTCTAGAATTTTCAAAATCCACTTCAACATGTTTACAATTTCACGTCAAAAAATTGCTAAAATTCCAGTTGAAATTTTTTCAAAGTCCCTTAAAAATTTTCCAATTTTTGTCCCAATTCTTCCCATTCCCATTGAAACTTTTCAAATCCCTCTCAAAATTGTTGAAATTCTGTTGAAGCTTTTAAAATTCTCTCTAGAATTTTCAAAATCCACTTCAACATGTTTACAATTTCACGTCAGAAAATGGCTAAAATTCCAGTTGAAATTTTTTCAAAGTCCCTTAAAAATTTTCCAATTTTTGTCCCAATTCTTCCCATTCCCATTGAAACTTTTCAAATCCCTCTCAAAATTGTTGAAATTCTGTTGAAGCTTTTAAAATTCTCTCTAGAATTTTCAAAATCCATGTCCACATGTTTACAATTTCACGTCAAAAAATTGCTAAAATTCCAGTTGAAATTTTTTCAAAGTCCCTTAAAAATTTTCCAATTTTTGTCCCAATTCTTCCCATTCCCATTGAAACTTTTCAAATCCCTCTCCAAATTGTTGAAATTCTCTTGAAGCTTTTAAAATTCTCTCTAGAATTTTCAAAATCCATGTCCACATGTTTACAATTTCACGTCAAAAAATGGCTAAAATTCCAGTTGAAATTAAGTCCCTTAAAAATTTTCCAATTTTTGTCCCAATTCTTCCCATTCCCATTGAAACTTTTCAAATCCCTCTCAAAATTGTTGAAATTCTGTTGAAGCTTTTAAAATTCTCTCTAGAATTTTCAAAATCCATGTCCACATGTTTACAATTTCACGTCAAAAAATGGCTAAAATTCCAGTTGCAATTTTTTCAAAGTCCCTTCAAAATTTTCCAATTTTTGTCCCAATTCTTCCCATTCCCATTGAAACTTTTCAAATCCCTCTCAAAATTGTTGAAATTCTGTTGAAGCTTTTAAAATTCTCTCTAGAATTTTCAAAATCCACTTCAACATGTTTACAATTTCACGTCAAAAAATGGCTAAAATTCCAGTTGAAATTTTTTCAAAGTCCCTTAAAAATTTTCCAATTTTTGTCCCAATTCTTCCCATTCCCATTGAAACTTTTCAAATCCCTCTCAAAATTGTTGAAATTCTTTTGAAGCTTTTAAAATTCTCTCTAGAATTTTCAAAATCCATGTCCACATGTTTACAATTTCACGTCAAAAAATTGCTAAAATTCCAGTTGAAATTTTTTCAAAGTCCCTTAAAAATTTTCCAATTTTTGTCCCAATTCTTCCCATTCCCATTGAAACTTTTCAAATCCCTCTCCAAATTGTTGAAATTCTGTTGAAGCTTTTAAAATTCTCTCTAGAATTTTCAAAATCCATGTCCACATGTTTACAATTTCACGTCAAAAAATTGCTAAAATTCCAGTTGCAATTTTTTCAAAGTCCCTGAAAAATTTTCCAATTTTTGTCCCAATTCTTCCCATTCCCATTGAAACTTTTCAAATCCCTCTCAAAATTGTTGAAATTCTGTTGAAGCTTTTAAAATTCTCTCTAGAATTTTCAAAATCCATGTCCACATGTTTACAATTTCACGTCAAAAAATTGCTAAAATTCCAGTTGAAATTTTTTCAAAGTCCCTTCAAAATTTTCCAATTTTTGTCCCAATTCTTCCCATTCCCATTGAAACTTTTCAAATCCCTCTCAAAATTGTTGAAATTCTCTTGAAGCTTTTAAAATTCTCTCTAGAATTTTCAAAATCCATGTCCACATGTTTACAATTTCACGTCAAAAAATTGCTAAAATTCCAGTTGAAATTAAGTCCCTTAAAAATTTTCCAATTTTTGTCCCAATTCTTCCCATTCCCATTGAAACTTTTCAAATCCCTCTCAAAATTGTTGAAATTCTCTTGAAGCTTTTAAAATTCTCTCTAGAATTTTCAAAATCCATGTCCACATGTTTACAATTTCACGTCAAAAAATTGCTAAAATTCCAGTTGAAATTTTTTCAAAGTCCCTTCAAAATTTTCCAATTTTTGTCCCAATTCTTCCCATTCCCATTGAAACTTTTCAAATCCCTCTCAAAATTGTTGAAATTCTGTTGAAGCTTTTAAAATTCTCTCTAGAATTTTCAAAATCCATGTCCACATGTTTACAATTTCACGTCAAAAAATGGCTAAAATTCCAGTTGCAATTTTTTCAAAGTCCCTTAAAAATTTTCCAATTTCTGTCCCAATTCTTCCCATTCCCATTGAAACTTTTCAAATCCCTCTCCAAATTGTTGAAATTCTGTTGAAGCTTTTAAAATTCTCTCTAGAAGTTTCAAAATCCATGTCCACATGTTTACAATTTCACGTCAAAAAATTGCTAAAATTCCAGTTGAAATTTTTTCAAAGTCCCTTAAAAATTTTCCAATTTTTGTCCCAATTCTTCCCATTCCCATTGAAACTTTTCAAATCCCTCTCAAAATTGTTGAAATTCTGTTGAAGCTTTTAAAATTCTCTCTAGAATTTTCAAAATCCATGTCCACATGTTTACAATTTCACGTCAAAAAATTGCTAAAATTCCAGTTTAAATTTTTTCAAAGTCCCTTAAAAATTTTCCAATTTTTGTCCCAATTCTTCCCATTCCCATTGAAACTTTTCAAATCCCTCTCCAAATTGTTGAAATTCTCTTGAAGCTTTTAAAATTCTCTCTAGAATTTTCAAAATCCATGTCCACATGTTTACAATTTCACGTCAAAAAATTGCTAAAATTCCAGTTTAAATTTTTTCAAAGTCCCTTAAAAATTTTCCAATTTTTGTCCCAATTCTTCCCATTCCCATTGAAACTTTTCAAATCCCTCTCCAAATTGTTGAAATTCTCTTGAAGCTTTTAAAATTCTCTCTAGAATTTTCAAAATCCATGTCCACATGTTTACAATTTCACGTCAAAAAATTGCTAAAATTCCAGTTGAAATTTTTTCAAAGTCCCTGAAAAATTTTCCAATTTTTGTCCCAATTCTTCCCATTCCCATTGAAACTTTTCAAATCCCTCTCCAAAATTGTTGAAATTCTGTTGAAGCTTTTAAAATTCTCTCTAGAATTTTCAAAATCCACTTCAACATGTTTACAATTTCACGTCAAAAAATTGCTAAAATTCCAGTTGAAATTTTTTCAAAGTCCCTTAAAAATTTTCCAATTTTTGTCCCAATTCTTCCCATTCCCATTGAAACTTTTCAAATCCCTCTCAAAATTGTTGAAATTCTGTTGAAGCTTTTAAAATTCTCTCTAGAATTTTCAAAATCCACTTCAACATGTTTACAATTTCACGTCAGAAAATGGCTAAAATTCCAGTTGAAATTTTTTCAAAGTCCCTTAAAAATTTTCCAATTTTTGTCCCAATTCTTCCCATTCCCATTGAAACTTTTCAAATCCCTCTCAAAATTGTTGAAATTCTGTTGAAGCTTTTAAAATTCTCTCTAGAATTTTCAAAATCCATGTCCACAT
Organism: Streptopelia decaocto; assembly: GCF_964273445.1. Classification (NCBI taxonomy): domain Eukaryota; kingdom Metazoa; phylum Chordata; class Aves; order Columbiformes; family Columbidae; genus Streptopelia; species Streptopelia decaocto. The sequence continues at coordinate 17,378 of NW_028115675.1, forward strand.
GTTTACAATTTCACGTCAAAAAATTGCTAAAATTCCAGTTGAAATTTTTTCAAAGTCCCTTAAAAATTTTCCAATTTTTGTCCCAATTCTTCCCATTCCCATTGAAACTTTTCAAATCCCTCTCCAAATTGTTGAAATTCTCTTGAAGCTTTTAAAATTCTCTCTAGAATTTTCAAAATCCATGTCCACATGTTTACAATTTCACGTCAAAAAATGGCTAAAATTCCAGTTGAAATTAAGTCCCTTAAAAATTTTCCAATTTTTGTCCCAATTCTTCCCATTCCCATTGAAACTTTTCAAATCCCTCTCAAAATTGTTGAAATTCTGTTGAAGCTTTTAAAATTCTCTCTAGAATTTTCAAAATCCATGTCCACATGTTTACAATTTCACGTCAAAAAATGGCTAAAATTCCAGTTGCAATTTTTTCAAAGTCCCTTCAAAATTTTCCAATTTTTGTCCCAATTCTTCCCATTCCCATTGAAACTTTTCAAATCCCTCTCAAAATTGTTGAAATTCTGTTGAAGCTTTTAAAATTCTCTCTAGAATTTTCAAAATCCACTTCAACATGTTTACAATTTCACGTCAAAAAATGGCTAAAATTCCAGTTGAAATTTTTTCAAAGTCCCTTAAAAATTTTCCAATTTTTGTCCCAATTCTTCCCATTCCCATTGAAACTTTTCAAATCCCTCTCAAAATTGTTGAAATTCTTTTGAAGCTTTTAAAATTCTCTCTAGAATTTTCAAAATCCATGTCCACATGTTTACAATTTCACGTCAAAAAATTGCTAAAATTCCAGTTGAAATTTTTTCAAAGTCCCTTAAAAATTTTCCAATTTTTGTCCCAATTCTTCCCATTCCCATTGAAACTTTTCAAATCCCTCTCCAAATTGTTGAAATTCTGTTGAAGCTTTTAAAATTCTCTCTAGAATTTTCAAAATCCATGTCCACATGTTTACAATTTCACGTCAAAAAATTGCTAAAATTCCAGTTGCAATTTTTTCAAAGTCCCTGAAAAATTTTCCAATTTTTGTCCCAATTCTTCCCATTCCCATTGAAACTTTTCAAATCCCTCTCAAAATTGTTGAAATTCTGTTGAAGCTTTTAAAATTCTCTCTAGAATTTTCAAAATCCATGTCCACATGTTTACAATTTCACGTCAAAAAATTGCTAAAATTCCAGTTGAAATTTTTTCAAAGTCCCTTCAAAATTTTCCAATTTTTGTCCCAATTCTTCCCATTCCCATTGAAACTTTTCAAATCCCTCTCAAAATTGTTGAAATTCTCTTGAAGCTTTTAAAATTCTCTCTAGAATTTTCAAAATCCATGTCCACATGTTTACAATTTCACGTCAAAAAATTGCTAAAATTCCAGTTGAAATTAAGTCCCTTAAAAATTTTCCAATTTTTGTCCCAATTCTTCCCATTCCCATTGAAACTTTTCAAATCCCTCTCAAAATTGTTGAAATTCTCTTGAAGCTTTTAAAATTCTCTCTAGAATTTTCAAAATCCATGTCCACATGTTTACAATTTCACGTCAAAAAATTGCTAAAATTCCAGTTGAAATTTTTTCAAAGTCCCTTCAAAATTTTCCAATTTTTGTCCCAATTCTTCCCATTCCCATTGAAACTTTTCAAATCCCTCTCAAAATTGTTGAAATTCTCTTGAAGCTTTTAAAATTCTCTCTAGAATTTTCAAAATCCATGTCCACATGTTTACAATTTCACGTCAAAAAATTGCTAAAATTCCAGTTGAAATTTTTTCAAAGTCCCTTAAAAATTTTCCAATTTTTGTCCCAATTCTTCCCATTCCCATTGAAACTTTTCAAATCCCTCTCAAAATTGTTGAAATTCTGTTGAAGCTTTTAAAATTCTCTCTAGAACTTTCAAAATCCATGTCCACATGTTTACAATTTCACGTCAAAAAATGGCTAAAATTCCAGTTGAAATTTTTTCAAAGTCCCTTAAAAATTTTCCAATTTTTGTCCCAATTCTTCCCATTCCCATTGAAACTTTTCAAATCCCTCTCCAAATTGTTGAAATTCTGTTGAAGCTTTTAAAATTCTCTCTAGAATTTTCAAAATCCATGTCCACATGTTTACAATTTCACGTCAAAAAATTGCTAAAATTCCAGTTGCAATTTTTTCAAAGTCCCTGAAAAATTTTCCAATTTTTGTCCCAATTCTTCCCATTCCCATTGAAACTTTTCAAATCCCTCTCAAAATTGTTGAAATTCTGTTGAAGCTTTTAAAATTCTCTCTAGAATTTTCAAAATCCATGTCCACATGTTTACAATTTCACGTCAAAAAATTGCTAAAATTCCAGTTGAAATTTTTTCAAAGTCCCTTCAAAATTTTCCAATTTTTGTCCCAATTCTTCCCATTCCCATTGAAACTTTTCAAATCCCTCTCAAAATTGTTGAAATTCTCTTGAAGCTTTTAAAATTCTCTCTAGAATTTTCAAAATCCATGTCCACATGTTTACAATTTCACGTCAAAAAATTGCTAAAATTCCAGTTGAAATTAAGTCCCTTAAAAATTTTCCAATTTTTGTCCCAATTCTTCCCATTCCCATTGAAACTTTTCAAATCCCTCTCAAAATTGTTGAAATTCTCTTGAAGCTTTTAAAATTCTCTCTAGAATTTTCAAAATCCATGTCCACATGTTTACAATTTCACGTCAAAAAATTGCTAAAATTCCAGTTGAAATTTTTTCAAAGTCCCTTCAAAATTTTCCAATTTTTGTCCCAATTCTTCCCATTCCCATTGAAACTTTTCAAATCCCTCTCAAAATTGTTGAAATTCTCTTGAAGCTTTTAAAATTCTCTCTAGAATTTTCAAAATCCATGTCCACATGTTTACAATTTCACGTCAAAAAATTGCTAAAATTCCAGTTGAAATTTTTTCAAAGTCCCTTAAAAATTTTCCAATTTTTGTCCCAATTCTTCCCATTCCCATTGAAACTTTTCAAATCCCTCTCAAAATTGTTGAAATTCTGTTGAAGCTTTTAAAATTCTCTCTAGAACTTTCAAAATCCATGTCCACATGTTTACAATTTCACGTCAAAAAATGGCTAAAATTCCAGTTGAAATTTTTTCAAAGTCCCTTAAAAATTTTCCAATTTTTGTCCCAATTCTTCCCATTCCCATTGAAACTTTTCAAATCCCTCTCCAAATTGTTGAAATTCTGTTGAAGCTTTTAAAATTCTCTCTAGAAGTTTCAAAATCCATGTCCACATGTTTACAATATCATGTCAAAAAATTGCTAAAATTCCAGTTGAAATTTTTTCAAAGTCCCTTAAAAATTTTCCAATTTTTGTCCCAATTCTTCCCATTCCCATTGAAACTTTTCAAATCCCTCTCAAAATTGTTGAAATTCTGTTGAAGCTTTTAAAATTCTCTCTAGAATTTTCAAAATCCATGTCCACATGTTTACAATTTCACGTAAAAAAATTGCTAAAATTCCAGTTGAAATTTTTTCAAAGTCCCTTCAAAATTTTCCAATTTTTGTCCCAATTCTTCCCATTCCCATTGAAACTTTTCAAATCCCTCTCCAAATTGTTGAAATTCTGTTGAAGCTTTTATTACAATTTCACGTCAGAAAATTGCTAAAATTCCAGTTGAAATTTTTTCAAAGTCCCTGAAAAATTTTCCAATTTTTGTCCCAATTCTTCCCATTCCCATTGAAACTTTTCAAATCCCTCTCCAAATTGTTGAAATTCTGTTGAAGCTTTTAAAATTCTCTCTAGAATTTTCAAAATCCATGTCCACATGTTTACAATTTCACGTCAAAAAATGGCTAAAATTCCAGCTGCAATTTTTTCAAAGTCCCTGAAAAATTTTCCAATTTTTGTCCCAATTCTTCCCATTCCCATTGAAACTTTTCAAATCCCTCTCAAAATTGTTGAAATTCTGTTGAAGCTTTTAAAATTCTCTCTAGAATTTTCAAAATCCATGTCCACATGTTTACAATTTCACGTCAAAAAATTGCTAAAATTCCAGTTGAAATTTTTTCAAAGTCCCTTAAAAATTTTCCAATTTTTGTCCCAATTCTTCCCATTCCCATTGAAACTTTTCAAATCCCTCTCAAAATTGTTGAAATTCTGTTGAAGCTTTTAAAATTCTCTCTAGAAGTTTCAAAATCCATGTCCACATGTTTACAATTTCACGTCAAAAAATTGCTAAAATTCCAGTTGCAATTTTTTCAAAGTCCCTTCAAAATTTTCCAATTTTTGTCCCAATTCTTCCCATTCCCATTGAAACTTTTCAAATCCCTCTCCAAATTGTTGAAATTCTGTTGAAGCTTTTAAAATTCTCTCTAGAAGTTTCAAAATCCATGTCCACATGTTTACAATTTCACGTCAAAAAATGGCTAAAATTCCAGTTGAAATTTTTTCAAAGTCCCTTAAAAATTTTCCAATTTTTGTCCCAATTCTTCCCATTCCCATTGAAACTTTTCAAATCCCTCTCCAAATTGTTGAAATTCTGTTGAAGCTTTTAAAATTCTCTCTAGAATTTTCAAAATCCACTTCAACATGTTTACAATTTCACGTCAGAAAATGGCTAAAATTCCAGTTGAAATTTTTTCAAAGTCCCTTAAAAATTTTCCAATTTTTGTCCCAATTCTTCCCATTCCCATTGAAACTTTTCAAATCCCTCTCCAAATTGTTGAAATTCTGTTGAAGCTTTTAAAATTCCTCTAGAATTTTCAAAATCCATGTCCACATGTTTACAATTTCACGTCAAAAAATTGCTAAAATTCCAGTTGAAATTAAGTCCCTTAAAAATTTTCCAATTTTTGTCCCAATTCTTCCCATTCCCATTGAAACTTTTCAAATCCCTCTCAAAATTGTTGAAATTCTGTTGAAGCTTTTAAAATTCTCTCTAGAATTTTCAAAATCCATGTCCACATGTTTACAATTTCACGTCAAAAAATTGCTAAAATTCCAGTTGAAATTTTTTCAAAGTCCCTTCAAAATTTTCCAATTTTTGTCCCAATTCTTCCCATTCCCATTGAAACTTTTCAAATCCCTCTCAAAATTGTTGAAATTCTGTTGAAGCTTTTAAAATTCTCTCTAGAATTTTCAAAATCCATGTCCACATATTTACAATTTCACGTCAAAAAATTGCTAAAATTCCAGTTGAAATTTTTTCAAAGTCCCTTAAAAATTTTCCAATTTTTGTCCCAATTCTTCCCATTCCCATTGAAACTTTTCAAATCCCTCTCCAAATTGTTGAAATTCTCTTGAAGCTTTTAAAATTCTCTCTAGAATTTTCAAAATCCATGTCCACATGTTTACAATTTCACGTCAAAAAATTGCTAAAATTCCAGTTGAAATTTTTTCAAAGTCCCTTCAAAGTTTTCCAATTTTTGTCCCAATTCTTCCCATTCCCATTGAAACTTTTCAAATCCCTCTCCAAATTGTTGAAATTCTGTTGAAGCTTTTAAAATTCTCTCTAGAATTTTCAAAATCCATGTCCACATGTTTACAATTTCACGTCAAAAAATGGCTAAAATTCCAGTTGAAATTTTTTCAAAGTCCCTTAAAAATTTTCCAATTTTTGTCCCAATTCTTCCCATTCCCATTGAAACTTTTCAAATCCCTCTCCAAATTGTTGAAATTCTGTTGAAGCTTTTAAAATTCTCTCTAGAATTTTCAAAATCCAGGTCCACATGTTTACAATTTCACGTCAAAAAATTGCTAAAATTCCAGTTGAAATTAAGTCCCTTAAAAATTTTCCAATTTTTGTCCCAATTCTTCCCATTCCCATTGAAACTTTTCAAATCCCTCTCAAAATTGTTGAAATTCTCTTGAAGCTTTTAAAATTCTCTCTAGAATTTTCAAAATCCATGTCCACATGTTTACAATTTCACGTCAAAAAATGGCTAAAATTCCAGTTGAAATTTTTTCAAAGTCCCTTAAAAATTTTCCAATTTTTGTCCCAATTCTTCCCATTCCCATTGAAACTTTTCAAATCCCTCTCCAAATTGTTGAAATTCTCTTGAAGCTTTTAAAATTCTCTCTAGAATTTTCAAAATCCATGTCCACATATTTACAATTTCACGTCAAAAAATTGCTAAAATTCCAGTTGCAATTTTTTCAAAGTCCCTTAAAAATTTTCCAATTTTTGTCCCAATTCTTCCCATTCCCATTGAAACTTTTCAAATCCCTCTCAAAATTGTTGAAATTCTGTTGAAGCTTTTAAAATTCTCTCTAGAATTTTCAAAATCCATGTCCACATGTTTACAATTTCACGTCAAAAAATTGCTAAAATTCCAGTTGAAATTTTTTCAAAGTCCCTTAAAAATTTTCCAATTTTTGTCCCAATTCTTCCCATTCCCATTGAAACTTTTCAAATCCCTCTCCAAATTGTTGAAATTCTGTTGAAGCTTTTAAAATTCTCTCTAGAATTTTCAAAATCCATGTCCACATGTTTACAATTTCACGTCAAAAAATTGCTAAAATTCCAGTTGCAATTTTTTCAAAGTCCCTTAAAAATTTTCCAATTTTTGTCCCAATTCTTCCCATTCCCATTGAAACTTTTCAAATCCCTCTCCAAATTGTTGAAATTCTGTTGAAGCTTTTAAAATTCTCTCTAGAATTTTCAAAATCCATGTCCACATGTTTACAATTTCACGTCCAAATTGCTAAAATTCCAGTTGAAATTTTTTCAAAGTCCCTTAAAAATTTTCCAATTTTTGTCCCAATTCTTCCCATTCCCATTGAAACTTTTCAAATCCCTCTCCAAATTGTTGAAATTCTGTTGAAGCTTTTAAAATTCTCTCTAGAATTTTCAAAATCCACTTCAACATGTTTACAATTTCACGTCAGAAAATGGCTAAAATTCCAGTTGAAATTTTTTCAAAGTCCCTTAAAAATTTTCCAATTTTTGTCCCAATTCTTCCCATTCCCATTGAAACTTTTCAAATCCCTCTCAAAATTGTTGAAATTCTGTTGAAGCTTTTAAAATTCTCTCTAGAATTTTCAAAATCCATGTCCACATGTTTACAATTTCACGTCAAAAAATTGCTAAAATTCCAGTTGAAATTTTTTCAAAGTCCCTTAAAAATTTTCCAATTTTTGTCCCAATTCTTCCCATTCCCATTGAAACTTTTCAAATCCCTCTCCAAATTGTTGAAATTCTGTTGAAGCTTTTAAAATTCTCTCTAGAATTTTCAAAATCCATGTCCACATGTTTACAATTTCACGTCAAAAAATGGCTAAAATTCCAGCTGCAATTTTTTCAAAGTCCCTGAAAAATTTTCCAATTTTTGTCCCAATTCTTCCCATTCCCATTGAAACTTTTCAAATCCCTCTCAAAATTGTTGAATTTCTGTTGAAGCTTTTAAAATTCTCTCTAGAATTTTCAAAATCCATGTCCACATGTTTACAATTTCACGTCAAAAAATTGCTAAAATTCCAGTTGAAATTTTTTCAAAGTCCCTTAAAAATTTTCCAATTTTTGTCCCAATTCTTCCCATTCCCATTGAAACTTTTCAAATCCCTCTCCAAATTGTTGAAATTCTGTTGAAGCTTTTAAAATTCTCTCTAGAAGTTTCAAAATCCATGTCCACATGTTTACAATTTCACGTCAAAAAATTGCTAAAATTCCAGTTGCAATTTTTTCAAAGTCCCTTCAAAATTTTCCAATTTTTGTCCCAATTCTTCCCATTCCCATTGAAACTTTTCAAATCCCTCTCCAAATTGTTGAAATTCTGTTGAAGCTTTTAAAATTCTCTCTAGAAGTTTCAAAATCCATGTCCACATGTTTACAATTTCACGTCAAAAAATGGCTAAAATTCCAGTTGAAATTTTTTCAAAGTCCCTTAAAAATTTTCCAATTTTTGTCCCAATTCTTCCCATTCCCATTGAAACTTTTCAAATCCCTCTCCAAATTGTTGAAATTCTGTTGAAGCTTTTAAAATTCTCTCTAGAATTTTCAAAATCCACTTCAACATGTTTACAATTTCACGTCAGAAAATGGCTAAAATTCCAGTTGAAATTTTTTCAAAGTCCCTTAAAAATTTTCCAATTTTTGTCCCAATTCTTCCCATTCCCATTGAAACTTTTCAAATCCCTCTCCAAATTGTTGAAATTCTGTTGAAGCTTTTAAAATTCCTCTAGAATTTTCAAAATCCATGTCCACATGTTTACAATTTCACGTCAAAAAATTGCTAAAATTCCAGTTGAAATTAAGTCCCTTAAAAATTTTCCAATTTTTGTCCCAATTCTTCCCATTCCCATTGAAACTTTTCAAATCCCTCTCAAAATTGTTGAAATTCTGTTGAAGCTTTTAAAATTCTCTCTAGAATTTTCAAAATCCATGTCCACATGTTTACAATTTCACGTCAAAAAATTGCTAAAATTCCAGTTGAAATTTTTTCAAAGTCCCTTCAAAATTTTCCAATTTTTGTCCCAATTCTTCCCATTCCCATTGAAACTTTTCAAATCCCTCTCAAAATTGTTGAAATTCTGTTGAAGCTTTTAAAATTCTCTCTAGAATTTTCAAAATCCATGTCCACATATTTACAATTTCACGTCAAAAAATTGCTAAAATTCCAGTTGAAATTTTTTCAAAGTCCCTTAAAAATTTTCCAATTTTTGTCCCAATTCTTCCCATTCCCATTGAAACTTTTCAAATCCCTCTCCAAATTGTTGAAATTCTCTTGAAGCTTTTAAAATTCTCTCTAGAATTTTCAAAATCCATGTCCACATGTTTACAATTTCACGTCAAAAAATTGCTAAAATTCCAGTTGAAATTTTTTCAAAGTCCCTTCAAAGTTTTCCAATTTTTGTCCCAATTCTTCCCATTCCCATTGAAACTTTTCAAATCCCTCTCCAAATTGTTGAAATTCTGTTGAAGCTTTTAAAATTCTCTCTAGAATTTTCAAAATCCATGTCCACATGTTTACAATTTCACGTCAAAAAATGGCTAAAATTCCAGTTGAAATTTTTTCAAAGTCCCTTAAAAATTTTCCAATTTTTGTCCCAATTCTTCCCATTCCCATTGAAACTTTTCAAATCCCTCTCCAAATTGTTGAAATTCTGTTGAAGCTTTTAAAATTCTCTCTAGAATTTTCAAAATCCATGTCCACATGTTTACAATTTCACGTCAAAAAATTGCTAAAATTCCAGTTGAAATTAAGTCCCTTAAAAATTTTCCAATTTTTGTCCCAATTCTTCCCATTCCCATTGAAACTTTTCAAATCCCTCTCAAAATTGTTGAAATTCTCTTGAAGCTTTTAAAATTCTCTCTAGAATTTTCAAAATCCATGTCCACATGTTTACAATTTCACGTCAAAAAATTGCTAAAATTCCAGTTGAAATTTTTTCAAAGTCCCTTAAAAATTTTCCAATTTTTGTCCCAATTCTTCCCATTCCCATTGAAACTTTTCAAATCCCTCTCCAAATTGTTGAAATTCTCTTGAAGCTTTTAAAATTCTCTCTAGAATTTTCAAAATCCATGTCCACATATTTACAATTTCACGTCAAAAAATTGCTAAAATTCCAGTTGCAATTTTTTCAAAGTCCCTTAAAAATTTTCCAATTTTTGTCCCAATTCTTCCCATTCCCATTGAAACTTTTCAAATCCCTCTCAAAATTGTTGAAATTCTGTTGAAGCTTTTAAAATTCTCTCTAGAATTTTCAAAATCCATGTCCACATGTTTACAATTTCACGTCAAAAAATTGCTAAAATTCCAGTTGCAATTTTTTCAAAGTCCCTTAAAAATTTTCCAATTTTTGTCCCAATTCTTCCCATTCCCATTGAAACTTTTCAAATCCCTCTCCAAATTGTTGAAATTCTGTTGAAGCTTTTAAAATTCTCTCTAGAATTTTCAAAATCCATGTCCACATGTTTACAATTTCACGTCAAAAAATTGCTAAAATTCCAGTTGAAATTTTTTCAAAGTCCCTTAAAAATTTTCCAATTTTTGTCCCAATTCTTCCCATTCCCATTGAAACTTTTCAAATCCCTCTCCAAATTGTTGAAATTCTCTTGAAGCTTTTAAAATTCTCTCTAGAAGTTTCAAAATCCATGTCCACATGTTTACAATTTCACGTCAAAAAATTGCTAAAATTCCAGTTGAAATTTTTTCAAAGTCCCTTCAAAGTTTTCCAATTTTTGTCCCAATTCTTCCCATTCCCATTGAAACTTTTCAAATCCCTCTCCAAATTGTTGAAATTCTGTTGAAGCTTTTAAAATTCTCTCTAGAATTTTCAAAATCCATGTCCACATGTTTACAATTTCACGTCAAAAAATGGCTAAAATTCCAGTTGAAATTTTTTCAAAGTCCCTTAAAAATTTTCCAATTTTTGTCCCAATTCTTCCCATTCCCATTGAAACTTTTCAAATCCCTCTCCAAATTGTTGAAATTCTGTTGAAGCTTTTAAAATTCTCTCTAGAATTTTCAAAATCCAGGTCCACATGTTTACAATTTCACGTCAAAAAATTGCTAAAATTCCAGTTGAAATTAAGTCCCTTAAAAATTTTCCAATTTTTGTCCCAATTCTTCCCATTCCCATTGAAACTTTTCAAATCCCTCTCAAAATTGTTGAAATTCTCTTGAAGCTTTTAAAATTCTCTCTAGAATTTTCAAAATCCATGTCCACATGTTTACAATTTCACGTCAAAAAATTGCTAAAATTCCAGTTGAAATTTTTTCAAAGTCCCTTAAAAATTTTCCAATTTTTGTCCCAATTCTTCCCATTCCCATTGAAACTTTTCAAATCCCTCTCCAAATTGTTGAAATTCTCTTGAAGCTTTTAAAATTCTCTCTAGAATTTTCAAAATCCATGTCCACATATTTACAATTTCACGTCAAAAAATTGCTAAAATTCCAGTTGAAATTTTTTCAAAGTCCCTTAAAAATTTTCCAATTTTTGTCCCAATTCTTCCCATTCCCATTGAAACTTTTCAAATCCCTCTCAAAATTGTTGAAATTCTGTTGAAGCTTTTAAAATTCTCTCTAGAATTTTCAAAATCCATGTCCACATGTTTACAATTTCACGTCAAAAAATTGCTAAAATTCCAGTTGAAATTTTTTCAAAGTCCCTTAAAAATTTTCCAATTTTTGTCCCAATTCTTCCCATTCCCATTGAAACTTTTCAAATCCCTCTCCAAATTGTTGAAATTCTGTTGAAGCTTTTAAAATTCTCTCTAGAATTTTCAAAATCCATGTCCACATGTTTACAATTTCACGTCAAAAAATTGCTAAAATTCCAGTTGCAATTTTTTCAATGTCCCTTAAAAATTTTCCAATTTTTGTCCCAATTCTTCCCATTCCCATTGAAACTTTTCAAATCCCTCTCCAAATTTTTGAAATTCTGTTGAAGCTTTTAAAATTCTCTCTAGAAGTTTCAAAATCCATGTCCACATGTTTACAATTTCACGTCCAAATTGCTAAAATTCCAGTTGAAATTTTTTCAAAGTCCCTTAAAAATTTTCCAATTTTTGTCCCAATTCTTCCCATTCCCATTGAAACTTTTCAAATCCCTCTCCAAATTGTTGAAATTCTGTTGAAGCTTTTAAAATTCTCTCTAGAATTTTCAAAATCCACTTCAACATGTTTACAATTTCACGTCAGAAAATGGCTAAAATTCCAGTTGAAATTTTTTCAAAGTCCCTTAAAAATTTTCCAATTTTTGTCCCAATTCTTCCCATTCCCATTGAAACTTTTCAAATCCCTCTCCAAATTGTTGAAATTCTGTTGAAGCTTTTAAAATTCTCTCTAGAATTTTCAAAATCCATGTCCACATGTTTACAATTTCACGTCAAAAAATTGCTAAAATTCCAGTTGAAATTTTTTCAAAGTCCCTTAAAAATTTTCCAATTTTTGTCCCAATTCTTCCCATTCCCATTGAAACTTTTCAAATCCCTCTCAAAATTGTTGAAATTCTGTTGAAGCTTTTAAAATTCTCTCTAGAATTTTCAAAATCCATGTCCACATATTTACAATTTCACGTCAAAAAATTGCTAAAATTCCAGTTGCAATTTTTTCAAAGTCCCTTAAAAATTTTCCAATTTTTGTCCCAATTCTTCCCATTCCCATTGAAACTTTTCAAATCCCTCTCCAAATTGTTGAAATTCTCTTGAAGCTTTTAAAATTCTCTCTAGAATTTTCAAAATCCATGTCCACATGTTTACAATTTCACGTCAAAAAATTGCTAAAATTCCAGTTGAAATTTTTTCAAAGTCCCTTCAAAGTTTTCCAATTTTTGTCCCAATTCTTCCCATTCCCATTGAAACTTTTCAAATCCCTCTCCAAATTGTTGAAATTCTGTTGAAGCTTTTAAAATTCTCTCTAGAATTTTCAAAATCCATGTCCACATGTTTACAATTTCACGTCAAAAAATGGCTAAAATTCCAGTTGAAATTTTTTCAAAGTCCCTTAAAAATTTTCCAATTTTTGTCCCAATTCTTCCCATTCCCATTGAAACTTTTCAAATCCCTCTCCAAATTGTTGAAATTCTGTTGAAGCTTTTAAAATTCTCTCTAGAATTTTCAAAATCCAGGTCCACATGTTTACAATTTCACGTCAAAAAATTGCTAAAATTCCAGTTGAAATTAAGTCCCTTAAAAATTTTCCAATTTTTGTCCCAATTCTTCCCATTCCCATTGAAACTTTTCAAATCCCTCTCAAAATTGTTGAAATTCTCTTGAAGCTTTTAAAATTCTCTCTAGAATTTTCAAAATCCATGTCCACATGTTTACAATTTCACGTCAAAAAATTGCTAAAATTCCAGTTGAAATTTTTTCAAAGTCCCTTAAAAATTTTCCAATTTTTGTCCCAATTCTTCCCATTCCCATTGAAACTTTTCAAATCCCTCTCCAAATTGTTGAAATTCTCTTGAAGCTTTTAAAATTCTCTCTAGAATTTTCAAAATCCATGTCCACATATTTACAATTTCACGTCAAAAAATTGCTAAAATTCCAGTTGCAATTTTTTCAAAGTCCCTTAAAAATTTTCCAATTTTTGTCCCAATTCTTCCCATTCCCATTGAAACTTTTCAAATCCCTCTCAAAATTGTTGAAATTCTGTTGAAGCTTTTAAAATTCTCTCTAGAATTTTCAAAATCCATGTCCACATGTTTACAATTTCACGTCAAAAAATTGCTAAAATTCCAGTTGAAATTTTTTCAAAGTCCCTTAAAAATTTTCCAATTTTTGTCCCAATTCTTCCCATTCCCATTGAAACTTTTCAAATCCCTCTCCAAATTGTTGAAATTCTGTTGAAGCTTTTAAAATTCTCTCTAGAATTTTCAAAATCCATGTCCACATGTTTACAATTTCACGTCAAAAAATTGCTAAAATTCCAGTTGCAATTTTTTCAAAGTCCCTTAAAAATTTTCCAATTTTTGTCCCAATTCTTCCCATTCCCATTGAAACTTTTCAAATCCCTCTCCAAATTTTTGAAATTCTGTTGAAGCTTTTAAAATTCTCTCTAGAAGTTTCAAAATCCATGTCCACATGTTTACAATTTCACGTCCAAATTGCTAAAATTCCAGTTGAAATTTTTTCAAAGTCCCTTAAAAATTTTCCAATTTTTGTCCCAATTCTTCCCATTCCCATTGAAACTTTTCAAATCCCTCTCCAAATTGTTGAAATTCTGTTGAAGCTTTTAAAATTCTCTCTAGAATTTTCAAAATCCACTTCAACATGTTTACAATTTCACGTCAGAAAATGGCTAAAATTCCAGTTGCAATTTTTTCAAAGTCCCTTAAAAATTTTCCAATTTTTGTCCCAATTCTTCCCATTCCCATTGAAACTTTTCAAATCCCTCTCAAAATTGTTGAAATTCTGTTGAAGCTTTTAAAATTCTCTCTAGAAGTTTAAAAATCCATGTCCACATGTTTACAATTTCACGTCAAAAAATTGCTAAAATTCCAGTTGAAATTAAGTCCCTTAAAAATTTTCCAATTTTTGTCCCAATTCTTCCCATTCCCATTGAAACTTTTCAAATCCCTCTCCAAATTGTTGAAATTCTGTTGAAGCTTTTAAAATTCTCTCTAGAATTTTCAAAATCCATGTCCACATGTTTACAATTTCACGTCAAAAAATTGCTAAAATTCCAGTTGAAATTTTTTCAAAGTCCCTGAAAAATTTTCCAATTTTTGTCCCAATTCTTCCCATTCCCATTGAAACTTTTCAAATCCCTCTCCAAATTGTTGAATTTCTGTTGAAGCTTTTAAAATTCTCTCTAGAATTTTCAAAATCCATGTCCACATGTTTACAATTTCACGTCAAAAAATGGCTAAAATTCCAGTTGCAATTTTTTCAAAGTCCCTTAAAAATTTTCCAATTTTTGTCCCAATTCTTCCCATTCCCATTGAAACTTTTCAAATCCCTCTCCAAATTTTTGAAATTCTGTTGAAGCTTTTAAAATTCTCTCTAGAAGTTTCAAAATCCATGTCCACATGTTTACAATTTCACGTCCAAATTGCTAAAATTCCAGTTGAAATTTTTTCAAAGTCCCTTAAAAATTTTCCAATTTTTGTCCCAATTCTTCCCATTCCCATTGAAACTTTTCAAATCCCTCTCAAAATTGTTGAAATTCTGTTGAAGCTTTTAAAATTCTCTCTAGAATTTTCAAAATCCATGTCCACATGTTTACAATTTCACGTCAAAAAATTGCTAAAATTCCAGTTGAAATTTTTTCAAAGTCCCTTAAAAATTTTCCAATTTTTGTCCCAATTCTTCCCATTCCCATTGAAACTTTTCAAATCCCTCTCCAAATTGTTGAAATTCTGTTGAAGCTTTTAAAATTCTCTCTAGAATTTTCAAAATCCATGTCCACATGTTTACAATTTCACGTCAAAAAATTGCTAAAATTCCAGTTGAAATTTTTTCAAAGTCCCTTAAAAATTTTCCAATTTTTGTCCCAATTCTTCCCATTCCCATTGAAACTTTTCAAATCCCTCTCCAAATTGTTGAAATTCTGTTGAAGCTTTTAAAATTCTCTCTAGAATTTTCAAAATCCATGTCCACATGTTTACAATTTCACGTCAAAAAATTGCTAAAATTCCAGTTGAAATTTTTTCAAAGTCCCTTCAAAATTTTCCAATTTTTGTCCCAATCCTTCCCATTCCCATTGAAACTTTTCAAATCCCTCTCCAAATTGTTGAAATTCTGTTGAAGCTTTTAAAATTCTCTCTAGAAGTTTCAAAATCCATGTCCACATGTTTACAATTTCACGTCAAAAAATTGCTAAAATTCCAGTTGAAATTTTTTCAAAGTCCCTTAAAAATTTTCCAATTTTTGTCCCAATTCTTCCCATTCCCATTGAAACTTTTCAAATCCCTCTCCAAATTGTTGAAATTCTCTTGAAGCTTTTAAAATTCTCTCTAGAATTTTCAAAATCCATGGCCACATGTTTACAATTTCACGTCAAAAAATGGCTAAAATTCCAGTTGAAATTTTTTCAAAGTCCCTTAAAAATTTTCCAATTTTTGTCCCAATTCTTCCCATTCCCATTGAAACTTTTCAAATCCCTCTCAAAATTGTTGAAATTCTGCTGAAGCTTTTAAAATTCTCTCTAGAAGTTTCAAAATCCATGTCCACATGTTTACAATTTCATGTTAAAAAATTGCTAAAATTCCAGTTTAAATTTTTTCAAAGTCCCTTAAAAATTTTCCAATTTTTGTCCCAATTCTTCCCATTCCCATTGAAACTTTTCAAATCCCTCTCAAAATTTTTGAAATTCTGTTGAAGCTTTTAAAATTCTCTCTAGAAGTTTCAAAATCCATGTCCACATGTTTACAATTTCACGTCAAAAAATTGCTAAAATTCCAGTTTAAATTTTTTCAAAGTCCCTTCAAAATTTTCCAATTTTTGTCCCAATTCTTCCCATTCCCATTGAAACTTTTCAAATCCCTCTCAAAATTGTTGAAATTCTGTTGAAGCTTTTAAAATTCTCTCTAGAATTTTCAAAATCCACTTCAACATGTTTACAATTTCACGTCAGAAAATGGCTAAAATTCCAGTTGAAATTTTTTCAAAGTCCCTTAAAAATTTTCCCATTTTTGTCCCAATTCTTCCCATTTCCATTGAAACTTTTCAAATCCCTCTCCAAATTGTTGAAATTCTGTTGAAGCTTTTAAAATTCTCTCTAGAATTTTCAAAATCCATGGCCACATGTTTACAATTTCACGTCAAAAAATGGCTAAAATTCCAGTTGAAATTTTTTCAAAGTCCCTTAAAAATTTTCCAATTTTTGTCCCAATTCTTCACATTCCCATTGAAACTTTTCAAATCCCTCTCAAAATTGTTGAAATTCTGTTGAAGCTTTTAAAATTCTCTAGAATTTTCAAAATCCATGTCCACATGTTTACAATTTCACGTCAGAAAATGGCTAAAATTCCAGTTGAAATTTTTTCAAAGTCCCTTAAAAATTTTCCAATTTTTGTCCCAATTCTTCCCATTCCCATTGAAACTTTTCAAATCCCTCTCCAAATTGTTGAAATTCTGCTTGAAGCTTTTAAAATTCTCTCTAGAATTTTCAAAATCCATGTCCACATATTTACAATTTCACGTCAAAAAATTGCTAAAATTCCAGTTGAAATTTTTTCCAAGTCCCTTAAAAATTTTCCAATTTTTGTCCCAATTCTTCCCATTCC
>NW_028115674.1:0-30445 GCF_964273445.1 Streptopelia decaocto
CCCCCGACCCCCCCTGACCCCCCCCACCCCCATGGACCCCCCAAACCCCCATGTCCCCCCATTTTGCAGGCAGCTCCCTGAGCTGGTTCGCACCATCCTGGGACCCCCCAAAACCCCCCAAAACCCCCTGAAATCCCCCCAAACCCCCCCGGGATCCCCCCAAACCCCCTCCCCAGGACCCCCCTGACCCTCCCTGACCCCCCCCACCCCATGGACCCCCTAAAAACCCCCGTGTCCCCCCGTTTTGCAGGCGCTGTGCAGGCAGCTCCCCGAGCTGGTTCACACCATTCTGGGACCCCCCAAAAACCCCCCAAAACCCCCTGAAATCCCCCAAACCCCCCCCGGGACCCCCCCAAACCCCTTCCCAGGACCCCCCCGACCCCCCAGGACCCCCCCGTGTCCCCCCTGACCCCCCCAAACCGCCGTGTCCCCCCGTTTTGCAGGCGCTGTGCAGGCAGCTCCCCGAGCTGGTTCACACCATCCTAGGACCCCCCAAAACCCCCTGAAATCCCCCCAAACCCCCCCCGGGACCCCCCCAAACCCCCTCCCCAGGACCCCCCTGATCCCCCCTGACCCCCCCCCCACCCCCATGGACCCCCCAAACCCCCGTGTCCCCCCATTTTGCAGGCAGCTCCCCGAGCTGGTTCGCACCATCCTGGACCCCCCCAAAACCCCCCAAAACCCCCTGAAATCCCCCCAAAACCCCCCAGGACCCCCCAAACCCCCTCCCCAGGACCCCCCCTGACCCCCCAGGACGCCCCCCACCCCATGGACCCCCCAAACCGCCGTGTCCCCCCGTTTTGCAGGCGCTGTGCAGGCAGCTCCCCGAGCTGGTTCGCACCATCCTGGGACCCCCCAGGACCCCCCAAAACCCCCTGAAATCCCCCCAAAAACCCCAGGACCCCCCCAAACCCCTCCCCCAGGACCCCCCCTGACTCCCCAGGACCCCCCCCACCCCATGGACCCCCCCAAAAACCCCCGTGTCCCCCCGTTTTGCAGGCGCTGTGCAGGCAGCTCCCGAGCTGGTTCGCACCATCCTGGGACCCCCAGGACCCCCTGAAATCCCCCCAAAACCCCCCAGGACCCCCCCAAACCCCCTCCCCAGGACCCCCCCGACCCCCCCTGACCCCCCACACCCCATGGACCCCCCCAAAAACCCCCGTGTCCCCCCATTTTGCAGGCAGCTCCCCGAGCTGGTTCACACCATTCTGGGACCCCCCAAAACCCCCTGAAATCCCCCCAAAACCCCCCAGGACCCCCCAAACCCCCTCCCCAGGGCCCCCCCTGACCCTCCACACCCCCCTGACCCCCAAATCCCCATGGACCCCCCCAAACCCCCGTGTCCCCCCATTTTGCAGGCAGCTCCCCGAGCTGGTTCACACCATCTGGGACCCCACAAACCCCCTGAAATCCCCCAAACCCCCCCCGGGATCCCCCCAAACCCCCTTCCCAGGACCCCCCCGACCCCTCAGGACCCCCCCACCCCCATGGGCCCCCCAAACCCCCGTGTCCCCCCATTTTGCAGGCAGCTCCCCGAGCTGGTTCGCACCATCCTGGGACCCCCCAGGACCACCCAAAACCCCCTGAAATCCCCCCCAAAACCCCCAGGACCCCCCAAACCCTCCCCAGGACCCCCCCTGACCCCCCCTGACCCCCCCACCCCATGGACCCCCCAAACCCCCGTGTCCCCCCATTTTGCAGCAGCTCCCTGAGCTGGTTCGCACCATCCTAGGACCCCCCAGGACCCCCAAAACCCCCAAAACCCCCTGAAATCCCCCCAAAACCCCCCAAGACCCCCCCAAACCCCCTCCCCAGGACCCCCCCCGACCCCCCTGACCCCCCACACCCCCCTGACCCCCCAAAAACCCCATGTCCCCCCGTTTTGCAGGCGCTGTGCAGGCAGCTCCCCGAGCTGGTTCACACCATTCTGGGACCCCCCAAAACCCCCTGAAATCCCCCCAAAACCGCCCAGGACCCCCCCAAACCCCCTCCC
Source organism: Streptopelia decaocto (assembly GCF_964273445.1). Lineage (NCBI taxonomy): Eukaryota > Metazoa > Chordata > Aves > Columbiformes > Columbidae > Streptopelia > Streptopelia decaocto. Next base: position 1,994 of record NW_028115674.1, read on the forward strand.
CAGGACCCCCCCGACCCCCCAGACCCCCCCAGACCCCCCCCACCCCATGGACCCCCCAAACCCCCGTGTCCCCCCATTTTGCAGGCAGCTCCCCGAGCTGGTTCGCACCATCCTGGGACCCCCCAGGACCCCCCAAAACCCCCTGAAATCCCCCCAAAACCCCCAGGACCCCCCCAAACCCCCTCCCCAGGACCCCCCCTGACCCCCCAGGACCCCCTCCACCCCCATGGACCCCCAAACCCCCGTGTCCCCCCATTTTGCAGGCAGCTCCCGAGCTGGTTCGCACCATCCTGGGACCCCCAGGACCCCCCAAAACCCCCTGAAATCCCCCCAAAACCCCCCGGGACCCCCCCAAACCCCCTCCCCAGGACCCCCCCTGACCCCCCAGGACCCCCCCCACCCCATGGACCCCCCCAAAAACCCCCGTGTCCCCCCGTTTTGCAGGCAGCTCCCCGAGCTGGTTCGCACCATCCTGGGACCCCCCAGGACCCCCAAAACCCCCTGAAATCCCCCCAAACCCCCCAGGACCCCCCCAAACCCCCTCCCCAGGACCCCCCCTGACCCCCCAGGACCCCCCCACCCCCTGGACCCCCCAAACCCCCGTGTCCCCCCGTTTGCAGGCAGCTCCCCGAGCTGGTTCACACCATTCTGGGACCCCCCAAAACCCCCTGAAATCCCCCCAAAACCCCCAGGACCCCCCCAAACCCCCTCCCCAGGACCCCCCTGACCCCCCCTGACCCCCCCCACCCCATGGACCCCCCAAACCCCCGTGTCCCCCCATTTTGCAGGCAGCTCCCCGAGCTGGTTCGCACCATCCTGGGACCCCCCAGGACCCCCCAAAACCCCCCAAAACCCCCTGAAATCCCCCAAAACCCCCCGGGACCCCCCAAACCCCCTCCCCAGGACCCCCCTGACCCCCCAGGACCCCCCCCACCCCATGGACCCCCCCAAAAACCCCCGTGTCCCCCCGTTTTGCAGGCGCTGTGCAGGCAGCTCCCCGAGCTGGTTCACACCATCCTGGGACCCCCCAAAACCCCCTGAAATCCCCCCAAAACCCCCTGAAATCCCCCCAAAACCCCCCAGGACCCCCCCAAACCCCCTCCCCAGGGCCCCCCCTGACCCCCCCTGACCCCCCCCACCCCATGGGCCCCCCCAAACCGCCGTGTCCCCCCGTTTTGCAGGCGCTGTGCAGGCAGCTCCCCGAGCTGGTTCGCACCATCCTGGGCTGGACGCTGGAGTTCCTGCGGGAGCGCGTGCTGGGCTGGATCCAGGCGCAGGGCGGATGGGTGAGCGCCCCAAAAACACCCCGAAAACACCCCTTTGTGACCCCAAAATAACCCCTTTGTGACCCCAAAGCACCCCAAAATAATCCCCTTTGTGACCCCAGAACCACCCCAAAATAACCCCCTTTGTGACCCCAAAACACCCCAAAATAATCCCCTTTGTGACCCCAAAGAACCTGCAAAATAACCCCCTTTGTGACCCCAAAGAACCCCCCCAAAACCACCCCAAAATAACCCCCTTTGTGTCCCCAAATCCCCCCAAAACCACCCCAAAATGTCCCCACTCATGTCCCCCATATCCCCCCCCCATGTCCCCTATATCCCCCCCCATGTCCCCCATATCCCCCCCCATGTCCCCCCCATATCCCCCCATATCCTCCCCCATGTCCCCCCATGTCCCCCCATGTCCCCCCATAACCCCCCATATCCCCCATGTCCCCCTGTCCCATATAACCCCCCCATCCCCCCATATCCCCGTGTCCCCCCCCATGTCCCCCCCATATCCCCATGTCCCCCATAGCCCCCCATATCCCTGTCCCCCCCATATCTCCATGACCCCCCCATCCCCCCTGTCCCCCATATCCCCATGTCCCCCCCATGTCCTCTTGTCCCCATAACCCCCCATATCCCCATGTCCCCCCCATGTCCTCCTGTTCCCCATATCCCCATCCCCCCCGTCCCCCATATCCCTGTGTCCCCCCCATATCTTCATGTCCCCCCCATATCTTCATGTCCCCCCATATCTTCATGTCCCCCCCATATCTTCATGCCCCCCATGTCCCCCCATATCTTCATGCCCCCCATGTCCCCCCATATCTTCATGTCCCCCCATATCTTCATGTCCCCCCATATCTTCATGCCCCCCATGTCCCCCCCATATCTTCATGTCCCCCCCCATGTCCCCCATATCCATGTCCCCCCATATCCCCATGTCCCCCATATCCCCCCATAACCCCCAATGTCCCCCCCATCCCCCCCTGTCCCCCCCATATCCCCATGTCCCCCCCATATTTTCATGTTCCCCATATCCCCCCATGTCCCCATGTCTCCCCCATATCCCCATACCCCCCATATCCCTGTGTCCCCCCCATGTCCCCCCATGTCCTCCTGTCCCCATATCCCCCCCATATCCCCCCATATCCCCGTGTCCCCCCCCATGTCCCCCATATCCCCCCCATATCTCACTGTATCCCCCCCCCCAGGACGGGCTCCTCTCCTCTGTGTCCCCCCCCATGTCCCCGTGTCCCCCCCCATGTCCCCCATATCCCCCCCATATCTCACTGTGTCCCCCCCCCAGGACGGGCTCCTCTCCTCCGTGTCCCCCCCATGTCCCCCATATCCCCGTGTCCCCCCCATGTCCCCCATATCCCCCCCATATCTCACTGTGTCCCCCCCCAGGACGGGCTCCTCTCCTCCGTGTCCCCCCCCACCTGGCAGACCGTCTCCATTTTCGCCGCGGGGGTGCTCACCGCCTCGCTCACCATCTGGAAGATGTCCTGACCCCCCCACATCACACAGCCGACCCCCCCAAAAAGTGTGTGTCCCCCCGCCACAAAACGCCGGCAGGGACGGCGCTGCCCCCCCCGCCCCCCCCCCCAAAAAAAAAACATTTGGGGGGGTTTTAACCACCTTGGACTTTATGGGGGGGTGGGGGGGAGTGACACCCCCATAAATGTGGTGCTTTTGGGGGGGGCGTGACCCCCTTAACCCCCCCTCCCCAGCAAAATGGGGGTGACCCCCAAAATGGGGGGGGTGAGGGGGTCATGTGACTTGTGCCCACCCCCCCCCCCCATCCGAGATATTGGGGGGTCATGGGACCCCTTACCAACCCCCCCCCTGAGATGGGGGTGACCCCCAAAATGGGGGGGTGGGGGGGGTGTCATGTGACTTGTGTTCACACACACACACACCCCCCCCCCCCCGATATTGGAAGGGTGGGGGTCATGTGACCCTTGAGATTGGGGGGGTCATGTGACCCCGAGATATTGGGGGGGTGTGTCACATGACCCCTGAAACAGGGGGTTATGTGACCCCCCCAAGATATGGGGGTGGGGGGTGGGAGGTCATGTGACCCTTGAGATATTGGGGGGGGGGGGTGTCACATGACTCCTGAGATTGGGGGGGGGGGGGCACAACCATCGGGTATTTATTGGGACACCCCCCCCATGTGGTGACCCCCCCTTGTGGGGGGGGGGTGGGAATGGGGTCCCCCCCTCCTCGGTGCTTCTCAGTGACGTCATGATGATGTCACGGGGGGGGGGCACTGCCTTCCCCCCCCCCCCCCTTTTTCTTAATTTTCTATGTTTTTGGTTATTTCCTCTTTTTTGTATCTTTTATATCTCGGGGGGGGGGGGGGGCAAATCTGGAAATAAAATGGGAATAAAACGGAGCCTCTGGTGTCACTTTTGGGACCCCCCCGTGTCCCCCCCCCCCACCCCAAAAACCCCTGGGGGACCCCAAATTCGGGCCAGTTTGGGGGGTCATTTGGGGGGTTATTTTGGGGTCCCTTTGGGGGGGGTCACTTTGGGGTCCCCATTTATGCTGCCCCTATTTTTGGGGATCCCTGTGATTTGGTTTGGGGGGGGGGGGGGGTGCTCCCTCAATTTTGGGCCCTTTTCCCCCATTAGAAGGATAAAAGTGTGTCTGTCCACACCCGGACGCCTGGGTCCCTTTTCTGAGGGGGAAGGGGAGGGGTTGCCCGAACTCCTGGGTCCCTTTTCTAAGGGGTGGGTGGGGGGGATCTACCCGGATGCCTGGGTCCCCTATTGATGGGAAAGGGGGGGATGCCCGAACTCCTGGGTCCCTTTTTTGGGGTGATGGGTGCCCGGACGCCTGGTCCCCTATTGATGGGGGTGTGAGTGGGATACCCGAACTCCTGGGTCCCTTTTCTAAGGGGTGGGGTGGTCTGCCCGAACGCCTGGGTCCCCTATTGATGGGGTGGGGGGGGGATACCCGAACTCCTGGGTCCCTTTTTTGGGGTGATGGGTGCCCGGACGCCTGGGTCCCCTATTGATGGGGGGGTGGGGAGGGCGATCGCGCGCGGCCCCTTTAAGAGCGGCCGCCCCGGTGACATCACGGTGGCCGCGGGGGGGGGGAGGGGCCGAATGGGGGGGCCCCCATCCCCCAACCCCCCCCTCCCCCACCCCCCCTCCCCTCCCCCCCCCCGGCCGAGGCCGCCGCGCTCTGTGCGTCCGTCCGTCTGTCCGTCCGTCCTCCAGCGCAGCCGCCGCCGCCTCCGTCCGTCTGTCCGGTGCCCTCCCCCCCTCCCCCCTCCCGCGTCCGTCTGTCCTGCAGCATCTTGTCCGTCCCGCATCCCACAACCCCCCCCACCCCAACCCGTGTCTGTCCGTCCGTCCGGCATCCCCCTCCCCCCCCACCCCGCATCCTCCGTCCGTCTGTCCTTCAGCCCCATCCCCCGTCCGTCTGTCCTTCAGCCCGATCCCCCGCGTCCGTCTGTCCTTCATCCCCCATCCTCTGTCCGCCTGTCCCGCATCTCCATCCTCTGCCTGTCCGTCTGTCCTTCATCCCCTCCCGCCCCCCATCCCGTGTCCGTCTATCCCGCGTCCCCTCCCCCCGCGTCCGTTTGTCCCCACGTCGTGTCCGTTTGTCCCCCGGCGCGTCCGTCCCCCCCCGCCCCCCACCCCCCCACCGCATCCCGTGTCCGTCTGTCCCGCGTCCGTTTGTCCCACATTTCCCCCCACACCGCGTCCGTCTGTCCCACCACCCCCCCCCCCCGTGTCCATTTGTCCCGCATCCCCCAGCGCGTCCATCTGTCCCTTGTTTCCCCCCCCCACCGTGTCCGTCTGTCCCCCCCCCCCGCGCCGTGTCCGTCTGTCCGTCCGTCCCCGATGGCTCCGCGGGGCCCAGCGACGCCGTGAGCGGGTGAGGGGACACACGCGTGTGCGAGGTCACGCGTGTGCGGGGGGGGGGGGCGGGTCACGTGGGGGGGGTCAGGGGGTCACACACGCGTGTGCGAGGCCCGTGCAAAGGGCCCCGTGTGCATGGGGGGGGGGGGAGGGAGGGGGGCGTGCACACGCGTGTGCTCCCCCCCCCCCCCCCTTCCCTTCCACCCCCCATTATGGTCCCTGTGTCCCCAAAATCCCCCCAGGACCCCCCAAATCCCCCCATTAACCCCCCATTCCTGTCCCCCAAACCACCCCCAAAACCCCCCAAAACCCCATGAACCCCTCCATAGTGACCCCCATGTCCCCAATGCACCCCCCCATAACCTTCTCCATCACCCCCAAGACCCCCCCCAACTCCATCCCCTGCATCCCCCCCAAAACCCCCCATAGTGACCCCTATGTCCCCCTTGTACCCCCCCCCGTATCCCTCTCCATCCCCCCCCCCCCCCACTCCATCCCCTGTATCCCCCCAAAACCCCAATAAACCCCCCAACAGTGACCCCCCAAGTCCCCCCCATATCTTTCTCCATCCCCCCCCAGGACCCCCTTTATTTCCCCTCTAACCCCCCGAAACCCCCCAAAACCCCCCCATAGGACCCCCATGTATCCCCCATATCCTTCTCCGTTTCCCCCCCACCCCAAGACCCCCAGGACCCCCCCACTCCATACCCCATAACCTTCTCCATCACCCCCAATACCCCCAACTCCATCCCCTGTATCCCCCCAAAACCCCATGAAAACCCCCCAAAAACCCCAATAACCCCCCCATAGTGACCCCCATGTCCCCCTTGCACCCCCCTTATCCTTCTCCATCCCCCCCAGGACCCCCCCCCAACTCCATCCCCTATATCCCCCCAAAACCCCATGAAAACCCCCCAAAACCCCCCATAGTAGCCCCCCATGTCCCCCCATATCCCCTCCCATCCCCCCCAGGACCCCCAATACCCCCAACTCCATCCCCTGCATCCCTCTCCATCACCCCCAATACCCCCTTTATTCCCCCGTATCCCCCCAAAACCCCATGAAACCCCCCAAACCCCATGAAAACCCCCCAAGCCCCCCCAAAAGCACCCCATAGTGACCCCCTCCATGACCCCCTTGCTCCCCCCCATATCCTTCTGCATCCCCCCCCAAGACCCCCAGGACCCCCCACTCCATCCCCTGCATCCCTCTCCATCACCCCCATACCCCCTTTATTCCCCCCATATCCCCCCAAAACCTCACGAAACCCCCCAAAACCCCAATAACCCCCCCATAGTGACCCCCATGTCCCCCTTGCTCCCCCCCATATCCTTCTCCATCCCCCCCCCAAGACCCCCAGGACCCCCCACTCCATCCCCTGCATCCCTCTCCATCCCCCCCAATACCTCCAATTCCATCCCCTGTATCCCTCTCCATCACCCCCATACCCCCTTTACTCCCCCCGTATCCCCTCAAAACCCCATGAAACCCCCCAAAACCCCAATAACCCCCCCATAGTGACCCCCATGTCCCCCTTGCTCCCCCCATATCCTTCTCCATCCCCCCCAGGACCCCCAATACCCCCCACTCCATCGCCTGCATCCCTCTCCATCACCCCCAACTCCATCCCCTGCATCCCTCTCCATCACCCCCCACACCCCCTCTACTCCCCCGTATCCCCCCAAAACCCCACGAAACCCCCCAAGCCCCCCCAAAAAACACCCCATAGTGACCCCCTCCATGACCCCCTTGCTCTCCCCCATATCCTTCTCCGTCCCCCCAAGACCCCCAGGACCCCCCACTCCATCCCCTGCATCCCTCTCCATCACCCCCAAGACCCCCAACATCCTCCACTCCATCCCTCTCCATCACCCCCACACCCCCTTTACTCCCCCCGTATCCCCCCAAAACCCCATGAAAACCCCCAAAACCCCAATAACCCCCCCATAGTGACCCCCATGTCCCCCTTGCACCCCCTTATCCATCTCCATCCCCCCCAGGACCCCCCACTCCATCCCCTGCATCCCTCTCCATCACCCCCATACCCCCAGCTCCATCCCCTGTATCCCCCCAAAACCCCACGAAAACCCCCCAAAACCCCACGAAACCCCCCCAAACCCCCCATAGTGACCCCCCCCGACACCCCCTAAGCCCCCATTCCCGTTGCAGGGTGCAGGATGAGCTCGTGCAGCTCGCGGGCGCTGACGCTGCTGAGCAGCGTGTTCGGGGCGTGCGGGCTGCTGCTGGTGGGCATCGCCGTCAGCACCGACTACTGGCTCTACATGGAGGAGGGGGTGGTGCTGCCGCAGAACCAGAGCACGCAGGTGCGCATGGCGCTGCACGCCGGGCTCTGGCGCGTCTGCTTCTTCGCCGGTACGTACCCCAAACCGCACCCCCGGGACCCAAATCCCTGTCCCTGGATCCCAGGATCCAGCACTGGTACCCAAACACCCATCGCTGTATCCCAAGAAACAGCCATGGGCCTCAAAACCCCATCACTGGTACCCAAATCCCCATCCCTGTATCCCAGAATCCATCACTGGTACCCAAAACCCCATCACTGGTACTCAAATCCCCATCCCTGTATCCCAACATCCATCACTGGTACCCAAATCCCCATCCCTGTATCCCAACATCCATCACTGGTACCCAAATCCCCATCCCTGTATCCCAAACCCCATCCCTGTATCCCAACATCCATCACTGTTACCCAAAACCCCATCACTGGTACTCAAATCCCCATCCCTGTATCCCAGAATCCATCAGTGGCACCCAAATCCCCATCCCCGTATCCCAAACCCCATCCCTGTATCCCAGAATCCATCACTGGTACCCAAAACCCCATCACTGGTACTCAAATCCCCATCCCTGTATCCCAACATCCATCACTGGTACACAAATCCCCATCCCCGTATCCCAAACCCCATCCCTGTATCCCAGAATCCATCACTGGTACCCAAAACCCCATCACTGGTACTCAAATCCCCATCCCTGTATCCCAACATCCATCACTGGTACCCAAATCCCCATCCCCGTATCCCAAACCCCATCCCTGTATCCCAGAATCCATCACTGGTACCCAAAACCCCATCACTGGTACTCAAATCCCCATCCCTGTATCCCAACATCCATCACTGGTACACAAATCCCCATCCCTGTATCCCAACATCCATCAGTGGTACCCCAAATCCCATCCCTGTATCCCTACATCCATCACTAGTACCCAAATCCCCTTCCCTGTATCCCAACATCCATCACTGGTACCCAAATCCCCATCCCTGTATCCCAAACCCCATCCCTGTATCCCAGAATCCATCACTGGTACCCAAAACCCCATCACTGGTACTCAAATCCCCATCCCTGTATCCCAACATCCATCACTGGTACCCAAATCCCCATCCCTGTATCCCAGAATCCATCACTGGTACCCAAATCCCCATCCCCGTATCCCAAACCCCATCCCTGTATCCCAACATCCATCACTGGTACCCAAAACCCCATCACTGGTACTCAAATCCCCATCCCTGTATCCCAACATCCATCACTGGTACCCAAACCCCATCCCTGTATCCCAGAATCCATCACTGGTACCCAAATCCCCATCCCCGTATCCCAAACCCCATCCCTGTATCTCAGAATCCATCACTGGTACCCAAAACCCCATCACTGGTACTCAAATCCCCATCCCTGTATCCCTACATCCATCACTAGTACCCAAATCCCTGTCCTTGTATCCCAACATCCATCAGTGGTACCCCAAATCCCATCCCTGTATCCCAAAATCCATCACTGGTACCCCAAACCCCATCCCTGTATCCCAACATCCATCACTGGTACCCAAAATCCCATCACTGGTACTCAAATCCCCATCCCTGTATCCCAGCATCCATCACTGGTACCCAAATCCCCATCCCTGTATCCCTACATCCATCACTGGTACCCAAATCCCCATCCCCGTATCCCAAACCCCATCCCTGTATCCCAGAATCCATCACTGGTACCCAAACCCCATCACTGGTACTCAAATCCCCATCCCTGTATCCCAAACCCCATCCCCGTATCCCAGAATCCATCACTGGTACCCAAATCCCCATCCCTGTATCCCAAACTCCATCACTGGTACCCAAATCCCCATCCCTGTATCCCAAACTCCATCACTGGTACCCAAAACCCCATCCCTGTTTAGAATCTATAGATTCTATACATTCCAGGACATGAGAAGGGTCTCTATTGGGTCCTACCTATAGATTCTATACATTCCAGGCCGTGAGGAGGGTCTCTATGGGGTCCTACCTATAGATTCTATACATTCCAGGCCGTGAGGAGGGTCTCTATGGGGTCCTACCTATAGATTCTATACATTCCAGGCCGTGAGGAGGGTCTCTATGGGGTCCTACCTATAGATTCTATACATTCCAGGCCGTGAGGAGGGTCTCTATGGGGTCCTACCTATAGATTCTATACATTCCAGGCCGTGAGAAGGGTCTCTATGGGGTCCTACCTATAGATTCTATACATTCCAGGCCGTGAGGAGGGTCTCTATGGGGTCCTACCTATAGATTCTATACATTCCAGGCCGTGAGGAGGGTCTCTATGGGGTCCTACCTATAGATTCTATACATTCCAGGCCGTGAGGAGGGTCTCTATGGGGTCCTACCTATAGATTCTATACATTCCAGGCCGTGAGGAGGGTCTCTATGGGGTCCTACCTATAGATTCTATACATTCCAGGCCGTGAGAAGGGTCGCTGCGTCGCCTCCGAGTATTTCCTGGAGCCCGAGATCAACCTGGTGACCGAGAACACCGAGAACATCCTCAGTGCGTCACCTATGGGGGCCATAGGGGACATGGGGGCTACGGGGCTTCTAGGGGGGGCTATAGGGGTTCTATGGGGGGTGGTGAGATGGTGTGCGTGGGTTCTATAGGGTGCCATAGGGGTCTACAGGGTCCCCTCTGTGCAGAGATGGTGCGGACGGCCACCCCGTTCCCCATGGTCAGCCTGTTCCTATAGGGGTCTATAGAGTTCCATAGGGGTCTATAGGGTTCTGTGGGGTTCCATTGGGGTCTATAGGTGTCTATAGGGGTCTATAGGGTCCCCTCCATGCAGAGACGGTGCGGACGGCCACCCCGTTCCCCATGGTCAGCCTGTTCCTATAGGGGTCTATAGAGTTCCATAGGGGTCTATAGGTGTCTCTAGGGATCCATAGGTATCTATAGGGGTCTATAGGGTCCCCTCCGTGCAGAGACGGTGCGGACGGTCACCCCGTTCCCCATGGTCAGCCTGTTCCTATAGGGGTCTATAGAGTTCCATAGGGGTCTATAGGTGTCTGTGGGGTTCCATAGGGCTCTATAGGTGTCTCTAGGGATCCATAGGTATCTATAGGGGTCTATAGGGTCCCCTCCGTGCAGAGACGGTGCGGACGGCCACCCCGTTCCCCATGGTCAGCCTGTTCCTCGTCTTCACGGCCTTCGTCATCAGCAACGTGGGGCACATCCGGCCCCAGCGCACCCTGCTGGCCTTCGTCTCCGGCATCTTCTTCATCCTCTCCGGTGAGACACCCCCCAGAACCCCCTAGAGACCCCCTATGGACCCCCCAAACCGGGCACCCCCATAGAACCCCCCAGGGACCCCAAAAACTGACCCAAACCCCCCAAATCCCCAGCATGTGCTGCTGCTCTTCATCTGCAGCATCTTCATCATCCTCTCCCATGGGAGACCCCCCAAAACCACCTATGGAACCCCCAAAACCACCTATAGATCCCTAAAAACATCCCAGGGACCCCCCCAGAACACCCCTGAGCCCCCCAAACCGGGCACCCCCATAGCACCCCCCGGGGACCCCAAAAACTGACCCAAAATGACCCCCAAACCCCATTCCCCAGCACATGCTGCTGCTCTTCATCTGCAGCATCTTCATCATCCTCTCCCATGGGAGACCCCCCAAACCACCTATAGACCCCCCAAAACCCCCTATAGACGCCCCAGAACTCCCTATGGACCTCCCAAAACACCCCCAAACCTGACACCCCCATAGCACCCCCCCAGGGACCCCAAAAACTGACCCAACCCCCCAAATCCCATCACACGCTGCTGCTCTTCATCTGCAGCATCTTCATCATCCTCTCCAATGGGAGACCCCCCCAAAACCACCTATAGACCCCCCAAAACCTCCCAGAGCCCCCAGAACTGACCTCAGAAAACCCCAGATCGGCCCCTGGGACCCCCCCAAATCCCCAGAACTGACCCAGGGGGTGTTTTGGGGTCCCACTGGTGAGGGGGCTTGTTTTGGGGTCCCCCCAGTGACCAGGGGTGTTTCGGGGCCCCCCCAGGGCTGTCGCTGGTGCTGGGGCTGGTTCTCTCCAGCCCCCCCAGGGGGTGTTTTTGGGGTCCCCCCCAGTGACCAGGGGTGTTTTGGGGTCCCCCCCAGTGACCAGGGGTGTTTTGGGGGTGTCTGGGGTCCCCCCAGGGCTGTTGCTGGTGGTGGGGCTGGTTCTCTCCAGCCCCCTCAGGGGGTGTTTTGGGGTCCCCCCAGTGACCAGGGGTGTTTTGGGGGTGTTTTTGGGGTCCCCCGTGCCCACGGGGGTGTTTTGGGGTCCCCCTGTGCCCATGGGGTGTCTGGGTCCCCCCAGGGCTGTCGCTGGTGCTGGTGCTGGTTCTCTCCAGCCCCCTCAGGGGGTGTTTTGGGGTCCCCCCGGTGACCAGGGGTGTTTTGGGGGTTATTTTGGGGCCCCCCCAGGGCTGTCGCTGGTGCTGGGGCTGGTTCTCTCCAGCCCCCCCAGGGGTTGTTTTGGGGTCCCCCTGGTGACCAGGGGTGTTTTGGAGGTGTTTTTGGGGTCCCTCCCAGTGACCAGGGGTGTTTTGGGGGTGTCTGGGCCCCCCCAGGGCTGTCTCTGGTGGTGGGGCTGGTTCTCTCCAGCCCCCCCAGCGGTTGTTTTGGGGTCCCCCCATGACTGGGGGTTATTTTGGGGTCCCCCCAGGGCTGTCGCTGGTGCTGGGGCTGTTTCTCTCCAGCCCCCCCAGGGGTTGTTTTGGGGTCCCCCCGTGCCCATGGTGTTATTTTGGGGCCCCCCCAGGGCTGTCTCTGGTGGTGGGGCTGGTTCTCTCCAGCCCCCCAGGGGTTGTTTTGGGTCCCCCCGTGCCCACGGGGTTATTTTGGGGCCCCCCCAGGGCTGTCGCTGGTGCTGGGGCTGGTTCTCTCCAGCCCCCCCAGGGGTTGTTTTGGGGTCCCCCCGTGCCCACGGGGTTATTTTGGGGTCCCCCCAGGGCTGTCTCTGGTGGTGGGGCTGGTTCTCTCCAGCCCCCCCAGGGGGTGTTTTGGGGTCCCCCCATGACCGGGGGTTATTTTGGGTCCCCCCAGGGCTGTCTCTGGTGCTGGGGCTGGTTCTCTCCAGCCCCCCCAGGGGTTGTTTTGGGGTCCCCCTGGTGACCAGGGGTGTTTTGGAGGTGTTTTTGGGGTCCCCCCCAGTGACCAGGGGTGTTTTGGGGGTGTCTGGGCCCCCCCAGGGCTGTCTCTGGTGGTGGGGCTGGTTCTCTCCAGCCCCCCCAGGGGTTGTTTTGGGGTCCCCCCATGACCGGGGGTTATTTTGGGGCCCCCCCAGGGCTGTCTCTGGTGGTGGGGCTGGTGCTGTACATCTCCAGCATCAACGACGAGGTGATGAACCGGCCCAGCGGCTCGGACCAGTACTTCCAGTACCGCTACGGCTGGAGCTTCGCCTTCGCCGCCTCCTCCTTCCTGCTCAAAGAGGTGACGGCGCGCCTCGCACACTCACTGCACACCGTTGCACACTCACTGCACACCAGCGCACACCATTACAAACCATTTCAAACCATTACAAACCATTGCAAACATTTGCAAACCCTTGCACTCCATTGCAAACCCTTGCACACCATTGCACTCCATTGCAAACCCTTGCACACTCACTGCACACCATTGCAAACCCTTGCACTCCATTGCAAACCCTTGCACACCATTGCACTCCATTGCAAACCCTTGCACACTCACTGCACACCATTGCAAACCCTTGCACTCCATTGCAAACCCTTGCACACCATTGCACTCCATTGCAAACCCTTGCACACTCACTGCACACCATTGCAAACCCTTGCACACCATTGCAAGCCATTACATACCATTGCACACCATTGCAAACCCTTGCACTCCATTGCACACCCTTACACTCCATTGCACACCATTGCACTCCATTGCACACCATTGCACATGCATTGCACACTATTGCAAACCATTGCAAACCCTTGCACACCATTGCACACCCTTGCACTCCATTGCAAACCTTTGCACACCCTTTAAACCCTTGCAAACCCTTGCACACCATTGCAAACCATTACAAACCCTTGCACACCATTGCACTCCATTGCAAACCCTTGCACACTCACTGCACACCATTGCAAACCCTTGCACACCATTGCAAGCCATTACATACCATTGCACACCATTGCAAACCCTTGCACTCCATTGCACACCCTTACACTCCATTGCACACCATTGCACTCCATTGCACACCATTGCACATGCATTGCACACTATTGCAAACCATTGCAAACCCTTGCACACCATTGCACACCCTTGCACTCCATTGCAAACCTTTGCACACCCTTTAAACCCTTGCAAACCCTTGCACACCATTGCAAACCATTACAAACCCTTGCACACCATTGCACTCCATTGCAAACCCTTGCACACTCACTGCACACCATTGCAAACCCTTGCACACCATTGCAAGCCATTACATACCATTGCACTCCATTGCACACCATTGCACATGCATTGCACACCATTGCACACCCTTGCAAACCCTTGCACGCCATTGCACTCCATTGCAAACCCTTGCACACCATTACAAACCTTTGCACACCATTGCAAACCCTTGCACACCATTACAAACCTTTGCACACCCTTGCAAACCATTACAAACCCTTACACACCATTGCAAACCCTTGCACTCCATTGCAAACCCTTGCACACCATTGCACACACTTGCACACCATTGCAAACCTTTGCACACCCTTGCAAACCATTACAAACCCTTGCACACCATTGCACACCATTGCACTCCATTGCAAACCCTTGCACACCATTGCACTCCATTGCAAACCCTTGCACACCATTGCAAACCCTTGCACACCATTGCACACCATTGCAAACCCTTGCACACCATTGCCCTCTATTGCAAACCCTTGCACACCATTGCAAACCCTTGCACACCATTGCCCTCTATTGCAAACCCTTGCACACCATTGCAAACCCTTGCACACCATTGCATACCATTGCACTCCATTGCAAACCCTTGCACACCATTGCACACCCTTGCACTCCATTACAAACCCTTGCACACCATTGCACTCCATTGCAAATCACTGCAAACCCTTGCACTCCATTGCAACCTCTTGCAAACCCTTGCACACCATTGCACGTTGTTGCACGCCGTTGCACGTGGATTTCCCCGTGCTGGCGGTCCCGGTGACGTGTCCCCACAGGGCGCGGGGTGATGTCCGTGTACCTGTTCACCATTGCACACCCTTGCACACCCTTGCACGCTGTTGCACGCGGATCTGGCGGTCCCGGTGACTGTCCCCGTGTCCCCGCAGGGCGCGGGGGTGATGTCCGTGTACCTGTTCACCATTGCACACCCTTGCACACCCTTGCACACCCTTGCACACCCTTGCACACCCTTGCACACCCTTGCACGCTGCTGCCCGTGGATCTGGCGGTCCCGGTGACGTGTCCCCGTGTCCCTGCAGGGCGCGGGGGTGATGTCCGTGTACCTGTTCACCATTGCACACCCTTGCACACCCTTGCACACCCTTGCACACCCTTGCACACCCTTGCACGCTGTTGCACGCGGATCTGGCGGTCCCGGTGACGTGTCCCCGCAGGGCGCGGGGGTGATGTCCGTGTACCTGTTCACCATTGCACACCCTTGCACACCCTTGCACACCCTTGCACACCCTTGCACACCCTTGCACACCCTTGCACGCTGTTGCCCGCGGATGTGGCGGTCCCGGTGACTGTCCCCGTGTCCCCGCAGGGCGCGGGGGTGATGTCCGTGTACCTGTTCACCATTGCACACCCTTGCACGCTGTTGCCCGTGGATCTGGCGGTCCCGGTGACTGTCCCCGTGTCCCCGCAGGGCGCGGGGGTGATGTCCGTGTACCTGTTCACCATTGCACACCATTGCACACCCTTGCACGCTGTTGCCCGCGGATCTGGCGGTCCCGGTGACTGTCCCCGTGTCCCCGCAGGGCGCGGGGGTGATGTCCGTGTACCTGTTCACCATTGCACACCCTTGCACACCCTTGCACGCTGTTGCCCGCGGTGCCGGCGGTGCCGGTGACTGTCCCCGTGTCCCCGCAGGGCGCGGGGGTGATGTCCGTGTACCTGTTCACCAAGCGCTACGCGGAGGAGGAGCTGTACCGGGCCCCCCCGGGGCTGCTGCGCCCCCGGCTCAGCGCCTGCTCGGGGCTGTCGGGGCAATTCCTGCAGCCCCGCGCCTGGCCCCGCCCCCGCAGCGCGTCCGACGCCTCGTCCGAGCTGTCAATCAGGATGACGCAGAGCTACCCCCCCGCCATCCAGTACCCGCGGGGGGGGCACCTGTCCACGTCACCCTGCTAGGGGACAGGGGACATGGGGACATGGGGGTGATGGGGACATGGGGGACATAGGGGGACATGGGGGTCATGGGGACATCGGGGATGATGGGGACATTGGGGACCCCCGAGCTGTCAATCATCAGGGTGACACAGTGACCCCCCCGCCATCCAGTACCCGCGGGGGGGGCACCTGTTGAGGTCACCCTGCTAGGGGACAGGGGACATGGGGGGACATGGGGGTGATGGGGACATGGGGACATGGGGGATGATGGGAACATTGGGGGGGATATGGGGACGTGGGACATTGGGGACCCCCGAGCTGTCAATCAGGATGACGCAGAGCTACCCCCCCGCCATCCAGTACCCGCGGGGGGGGCACCTGTCCATGTCACCCTGCTAGGGGACAGGGGACATGGGGGGACATGGGGGTCATGGGGACATCGGGGTGATGGGAACATTGAGGGGCATATGGGGACATGGGACATTGGGGACCCCCGAGCTGTCAATCATCAGGGTGACACAGTGACCCCCCCGCCATCCAGTACCCGCGGGGGGGGCACCTGTCCACGTCACCCTGCTAGGGGACAGGGGACATGGGGGGACATGGGGGTGATGGGGACATGGGGGTCATGGGGGACATAGGGGGACATGGGGGTGATGGGGACATCGGGGATGATGGGGACATTGGGGACCCCCGAGCTGTCAATCATCAGGGTGACACAGTGACCCCCCCGCCATCCAGTACCCGCGGGGGGGGCACCTGTTGAGGTCACCCTGCTAGGGGACAGGGGACATGGGGGGACATGGGGGTGATGGGGGACATAGGGGGACATGGGGGTGATGGGGACATGGGGGTGATAGGGATGTTGGGGACCCCCGAGCTGTCAATCATCAGGGTGACACAGTGACCCCCCCGCCATCCAGTACCCGCGGGGGGGGCACCTGTCCACGTCACCCTGCTAGGGGACAGGGGACATGGGGGGACATGGGGGTGATGGGGACATGGGGACATGGGGGATGATGGGAACATTGGGGGGGATATGGGGACGTGGGACATTGGGGACCCCCGAGCTGTCAATCAGGATGACGCAGAGCTACCCCCCCGCCATCCAGTACCCGCGGGGGGGGCACCTGTCCATGTCACCCTGCTAGGGGACAGGGGACATGGGGGGACATGGGGGTCATGGGGACATCGGGGTGATGGGAACATTGAGGGGCATATGGGGACATGGGACATTGGGGACCCCCGAGCTGTCAATCATCAGGGTGACACAGTGACCCCCCCGCCATCCAGTACCCGCGGGGGGGGCACCTGTCCACGTCACCCTGCTAGGGGACAGGGGACATGGGGGGACATGGGGGTGATGGGGACATGGGGGTCATGGGGGACATAGGGGGACATGGGGGTGATGGGGACATCGGGGATGATGGGGACATTGGGGACCCCCGAGCTGTCAATCATCAGGGTGACACAGTGACCCCCCCGCCATCCAGTACCCGCGGGGGGGGCACCTGTTGAGGTCACCCTGCTAGGGGACAGGGGACATGGGGGGACATGGGGGTGATGGGGGACATAGGGGGACATGGGGGTGATGGGGACATGGGGGTGATAGGGATGTTGGGGACCCCCGAGCTGTCAATCATCAGGGTGACACAGTGACCCCCCCGCCATCCAGTACCCGCGGGGGGGGCACCTGTCCACGTCACCCTGCTAGGGGACAGGGGACATGGGGGGACATGGGGGTGATGGGGACATGGGGACATGGGGGATGATGGGAACATTGGGGGGGATATGGGGACGTGGGACATTGGGGACCCCCGAGCTGTCAATCAGGATGACGCAGAGCTACCCCCCCGCCATCCAGTACCCGCGGGGGGGGCACCTGTCCACGTCACCCTGCTAGGGGACAGGGGACATGGGGGGACATGGGGGTGATGGGGACATGGGGGACATAGGGGGACATGGGGGTCATGGGGACATCGGGGATGATGGGGACATTGGGGACCCCCGAGCTGTCAATCATCAGGGTGACACAGTGACCCCCCCGCCATCCAGTACCCGCGGGGGGGGCACCTGTTGAGGTCACCCTGCTAGGGGACAGGGGACATGGGGGGACATGGGGGTGATGGGGGACATGGGGGTGATGGGGACATGGGGGTGATGGGGACATGGGGGTGATAGGGATGTTGGGGACCCCCGAGCTGTCAATCATCAGGGTGACACAGTGACCCCCCCGCCATCCAGTACCCGCGGGGGGGGCACCTGTTGAGGTCACCCTGCTAGGGGACAGGGGACATGGGGGGACATGGGGGACATGGGGTCATGGGGGGACATGGGGGTGATGGGGATGTTGGGGACCCCCGAGCTGTCAATCATCAGGGTGACACAGTGACCCCCCCGCCATCCAGTACCCGCGGGGGGGGCACCTGTTGAGGTCACCCTGCTAGGGGACAGGGGACATGGGGGGACATGGGGGTGATGGGGGACATGGGGGTGATGGGGACATGGGGGTGATGGGGACATGGGGGTGATAGGGATGTTGGGGACCCCCGAGCTGTCAATCATCAGGGTGACACAGTGACCCCCCCGCCATCCAGTACCCGCGGGGGGGGCACCTGTTGAGGTCACCCTGCTAGGGGACAGGGGACATGGGGGGACATGGGGGACATGGGGTCATGGGGGGACATGGGGGTGATGGGGATGTTGGGGACCCCCGAGCTGTCAATCATCAGGGTGACACAGTGACCCCCCCGCCACCCAGTGCCCGCGGGGGGGGCACCTGTCGACATCACCCTGCTAGGGGACAGGGGACATGGGGGGGCATGGGGGTGATGGGGACAGGGGGACATCATGGGGGGACATGGGGGACATGGGGACACCAGGGACATGGGAGACATGGGGACACTGGGGGGACATGGGGACATTGGGTGGACATGGGGACATTGGGGACACCAGGGACATGGGGACATCATGGGGACATTGGGTGGATGTGGGGACATTGGGGACATAGGGGACATGGGGGGGTCTGGGGCCATCGGGGTTGGGGACACTGTGGCCACCAGGTCCCCTCTGGGGACGAGGCCACCGCTGCGGCCACCACGGGCCTGTCCTGGCCACTGGCGGCCATCTTGGCACCTCAATGGTGGCCAGCGTGGCTCGGCGGCCATCTTGGAGGTGATGGTGGCCAATGGGGTTGGGGGACCTTGGCGGCCATCTTGGCCAGTGATGGTGGCCAATGGGGTTGGGGGAACATTGGCGGCCATCTGGGCCACTGATGGTGGCCAATGGGGTCGGGGGAACATTGGCGGCCATCTTGGCCAGTGATGGTGGCCAATGGGGTCGGGGGAACATTGGCGGCCATCTTGGCCAGTGATGGTGGCCAATGGGGTTGGGGGGACCTTGGCGGCCATCTTGGCCAGTGATGGTGGCCAATGGGGTTGGGGGGAACCTTGGCGGCCATCTTGGCCAGTGATGGTGGCCAATGGGGTTGGGGAAACATTGGCGGCCATCTGGGCCACTGATGGTGGCCAATGGGGTCGGGGGAACATTGGCGGCCATCTTGGCCAGTGATGGTGGCCAATGGGGTTGGGGGAACCTTGGCGGCCATCTTGGCCAGTGATGGTGGCCAATGGGGTTGGGGGGACCTTGGCGGCCATCTTGGCCAGTGATGGTGGCCAATGGGGTTGGGGGGACCTTGGCGGCCATCTTGGCCAGTGATGGTGGCCAATGGGGTCAGGGGGACCTTGGCGGCCATCTTGTCCTGTCACCGTGGCCAATGGGGTCCGGGGACCTTGGCGGCCATCTTGGCCTGTCACCATGGCCAATGGGGTCAGGGGGACCTTGGCGGCCATCTTGTCCTGTCACCATGGCCAATGTAGTCAGGGGGATCTTGGCGGCCATCTTGTCCTGTCACTGTGGCCAATGGGGTCAGAGGGACCCTTGGCGGCCATTTTCTGTGACCACAGCCAATGACGGACAGGAGGGACCTTGTCGGCCATCTTCTTCTGTTGCTGTGGCCAATGGTGGTCAAGATGATCCATGGCGGCCATTTTCTCTTGCCACCTTGGCCAATGATGGAGAGGAGGAACCTTGGCGGCCATTTTCTCTTGCCACCACAGCCAATGATGGTCAGGAGAGACCATGGCGGCCATCTTCTGTCACCCTGGCCAATGAGGGACAGGAGGAACCTTGGCGGCCATCTTCTCCCATCACTGTGGCCAATCGTGGCCAACGTGAGCCTTGTCAGCCATTTTCTCTCGCCACCACAGCCAATGATGACCAAGATGAGCTCTGGTGGCCATTTTCTCTTCCCACCATGGCCATTGGTTGTCGGCAGGGGCCATGGTGGCCATTTTCTGTCACCGTGACCAATGAGGGACAGGAGGAACCTTGTCGGCCATCTTGTCCTGTCACCATGGCCAATGGTGGAGAGGAGGGACCTTGTCGGCCATCTTTGCTAGCCACAGTGGCCAACACAGCTTGTCGGCCATCTTCTCCTGTCACCGTGGCCAATGATGACCACGAAGAGCCTCGGCGGCCATTTTGTCTTTCCCCTGTGGCCAATGATGGAGAGGAGGGACCTTGTCGGCCATCTTCTCCTGTCACTGCAGCCAATGGTGGTCAAGATGAGCCTTGGCGGCCATTTTCTCCTGTCGCCATATCCAATGGCGGACAGGAAGAACCTTGTCGGCCATCTTGTGCCACCACAGCCAGTGACGGCCAGGCCATGACCTGGCAGCCATCTTGTTCCGCCATCCACGGCCAACGCGGTTCGGCAGCCATCTTGTCCCCGGACAACGCCCAACGCCAGACAGGAAGCGGCTCGGCCGCCATCTTGATTGTGTCCCCATTGACCCCGGGGTCCCAGGAAAGGACCCTGAGCGTGATGGGGGGGGGGGCACAGACCAGCCCCAGCCCCCCCAGGGGCCTCCGCTGCTTTCGAGCCCCTTCGGCTTTAATGATGCTTTGCCCCCCCCTCCCCCACCCCAATTTAAAGGGTCTTCCCCTGACCTTTGACCTCTGCCCCTTGCCCCCCGCCTGGCTGGTCCACGGTGGGGTCGGCCCCGTTAGCACAAATTGGGGGGGCAAGGGGGGGTCCCAGACGCCTGGGTCCTTTATGGTGGGGGGGGGCGGTCCTAGAGCAATGGGGGGGGCCCCGGACGCCTGGGTCCATTTGGGGGGGGGACAGCTTTGGGGTGGGGGGGTAAAGGGGGAGCCCGGACGCCTGGGTTCCCCAGTTGGGGGGGTGGATGGGGAGGACACCCCCCCCCCTAATTTCTGTGGCAATAAACGGCTTCAATATGTAGCTTCCCCCCCCCCAAATAAAATAGAGGGGGGGATGGGGGGGGTGGGTTAAACACCCCAAAGTGGGGGCAGCGGGGGGGGACCCTTGCGGGGGACATGGGGCTGAGGGGGGGTCGGGGGGCCCCCCTGCTCCTCCCCCCGCCCCCCGCTGTACGATATGTAAATAGGGAGCGACGCGACCTCAATAAAGGATTTAAATTACACCCCCCTGTGTGATACCCCCCCCCAAAAATACCCCTGGGACCCCCAAAATAGTGCACGGAATGGGGGGGAATTAGGGGTTGGGGGGGTAATTAGGGTGGGAGGGCAACGGGGGGGTCATGGGGGCAATTAGGGGGCAATGGGGTAATTAGGAGCTGGGGGGAGCAATGGGGGACTATGCGGGCAATTAGGGGCTGGGGGTAATTTTGGGGGCGATGGGGTAATTAGGGCCTGGGGAGGGGCAATTAGGGGCTGGGGGGCCAATTAGGGGCTGGGAGAGCATTTAGGGGCTGGGGGCAATTGGGGGGTGATGGGGGCAACAGGGTAATTAGGGGCTGGGCAGTAATTAGGGGCTGGGAGGACAATGGGGTGTGTGGGGGGGCCCAGGGGGCGTGTCCCCCCGTTGCCAGGACCCGCCCCCTCCGCATCTCCGTCTCCATGGCAACCCCGCCCACTCCCTTAACCCCGCCCTTCGCTGACGTCACCCGCGAAGCCCCGCCCCCCTCTTCACCCCCCCCTTTTATCCCCGGACCCGGGGGGGCCCCGCCCCCCCCCCCCGGCTCCCCCCTCCCCCCCCCGCCCGCGCACCCGTCGCAGCCGCAACCGGAACCGGCACCGGGACGGGGACCCCCCAAAAAACCCCCCCGGGAACCCCCAAAACCCCCCCCGGACATCGACACCCCCCCCAGGAACCGGGACCCCCCAAAACCGGCACCGGGACCCCCAAAAAGCGGCACCGGGACCCCAAAAACCCCCCCGGACACCGACACCCCCCCCCAGGAACCGGGACCCCAAAACCGGCACCGGGACCCCCCCAAAACAGCCCCCAGATCGGTACCAGGACCCCCCCCCGGGACCCCCCGCACCCCAAAACCGGCGCTGAGAAGGTAACGGTGCAACGGGGGGGGGGGCGGAATTTTGGGGGGTCCGAGGGGGTTTTAGGGGGGGGTGCGAGGGGTTTTGGGGGGGACCCTGAGGAGATTTGGGGGGAGGGCTGGAGGATTTGAGGGGTTTCCGGGGGTCTTTGGGGGGGGTACAGGGGGGGCTGATGGGTTTTGGGGGGTCCGGATGTCTTTGGGGGGGTCCAGGGGGACTGATGGGTTTTGGGGGTTCAGGGGTCTTTTGGGGGGGCCCTGGGGGGGGTTGGGTTCCGAGGGGGGGTCCTGGGGAGCTGGAGGATTTTGGGGTGTATGGGGGGTCTTTTGGGGGGATCCTGGGAGGGCTGGAGGTTTTGGGGGGGCCTGGGGGATATTGGGGGTTTTGGGGGGGCGTTGGGCAGTATTGGGGGGGGTCTGAAGATTTGGGGGGGCCCTGGGGGATATTGTGGCCCAGGGGGGTCCTGGGGGGACCTTGAGGCTTTGGGGGGGGCCCTGGAGAGTTTGGGGGGAGGGGGGGGAAGGATTTTGGGGGGGTCTGGGGGAATCAGTGGATTTGGGGGGGCCCTGGGGGGTCTTGGGGTCCAGGGGGGGGCTTGGGGGGTGATGGAGGATTTTGGGGGGTCCTGGGGGGTCCCGGAGGATTTTGGGGTGTCTGGGGGGGGAGGTCCGGAGGTTTCGGAGGGGGGGGGTCCTGGTTGGGGGTCAGGGGAAGGACCCAGGCGTCCGGGGGGGCCCTGCACACACACGTGTGCAAAGAGGTGACCCCACACACGCGTGTGCAGAGAGATCACACGTGTGTGCATGTTCCTGTGTCCCCGTGCACGCTCCCACCCGCTTGTGCACGCTCCAACACGCTTGTGCACGCTCCAACACGCTTGTGCACGCTGCCACATGCTTGTGCACGCTCCAACACGCTTGTGCACACTCCAACACGCTTGTGGATGCTCCAACACGCTTGTGCACGCGCCAACACGCTTGTGCACGCTCCCACACGCTTGTGCACGCTCTCACACACTTGTGCACGCTCCAACACGCTTGTGCACGCTCCAACATGTTTGTGCACGCTCCAACACGCTTGTGCACGCTCCCACACGCTTGTGCATGCTCTCACACGCTTGTGCACGCTCCAACACACTTGTGCACACTCCCACCCACTTGTGCATGCTCCAACATGTTTGTGCACGCTCCAACATGCTTGTGCACGCTCCAACATGCTTGTGCACGCTCCAACACGCTTGTGCACACTCCAACATGTTTGTGCACGCTCCAACACGCTTGTGCACGCTCCAACACGCTTGTGCACGCTCCAACATGCTTGTGCACGCTCCCACCCGCTTGTGCACGCTCCCACCTGCTTGTGCACGCTCCAACATGCTTGTGGATGCTCCAACACGCTTGTGCACGCTCCCACACGCTTGTGCACGCTCCCACACGCTTGTGCACGCTCCAACACGCTTGTGCACGCTCCAACACGCTTGTGCACGTGCCAACACGCTTGTGCACGCGCCAACACGCTTGTGCACGCTCCAACACGCTTGTGCACGTTCCCACCCGCTTGTGCACGCTCCAACACGCTTGTGCACGCTCCCACATGCTTGTGGATGCTCCAACACGCTTGTGCACACTCCCACCCGCTTGTGCACGCTCCAACACGCTTGTGCACGCTCCCATACACTTGTGCACACTCCCACCCACTTGTGCACGCTCCAACATGATTGTGCACGCTCCAACATGCTTGTGCACGCTCCCACCCGCTTGTGCACGCTCCAACATGCTTGTGCACGCTCCAACACGCTTGTGCATGCTCCAACACGCTTGTGCACGCTCCAACACGCTTGTGCACACTCCAACATGTTTGTGCACGCTCCAACATGCTTGTGCACGTTCCCACCCGCTTGTGCATGCTCCAACACGCTTGTGCACGCTCCAACACGCTTGTGCACGCTCCAACATGCTTGTGCACGCTCCAACACGCTTGTGCACGCTCCAACACGCTTGTGTACGCTCCAACACGCTTGTGCACGCTCCAACACGCTTGTGTACGCTCCAACACGCTTGTGTACGCTCCAACACGCTTGTGCACGCTCCCACATGCTTGTGCACGCTCCAACACGCTTGTGCACGCTCCAACATGCTTGTGGATGCTCCAACACGCTTGTGCACACTCCAACACGCTTGTGCACGCTCCAACACACTTGTGCACGCTCCCACATGCTTGTGGATGCTCCAACACACTTGTGCATGCACCAACATGCTTGTGCACGCTCCAACACACTTGTGTACGCTCCAACACGCTTGTGCACGCTCCCACATGCTTGTGCACGCTCCAACACGCTTGTGCACGCTCCAGCATGCTTGTGCACGCTCCCTCCAACTCCTGCACACTCGCACACGCGTGTGCACGCTCCAAGATCCCCGTGCACGCTCCCACACACTTTCGCACGCTCTCTCCCGCTCGTGCCCGCTCGCACACGCGTGTGCAAGCCCCCGCGCCAACCAGCCCCGTGCACGAGGGCCCGTCCAGCTGGTGCGGGGGCGGACACCTCGGTGCACAAGGCCCCTCGTGCAAGGCCCTCGTGCAAGCCCCGCCCCCCCCTCACACCCCCCCCCCCCCCAATCTCTGCAGCCCTTGGGCCGTCACGGAGGAGCCGCCAGCGCCCGGCGTGCGAGGTCACGGCCGAGGTCAAGGTCAAGGTCAAGGTCACGGTCACGGCCACGTCACCCCCCCATGGACCTCGCCCCGCCCCGGGGCCCTGACACGTGCTGGGGGGGCAGCCCCGGACGCCTGGGTCCCTTCAGCCCCCGGACGCCTGGGTCCCTTGCCCGCAGCACGGGCAGGTGGGGGGGTGTAGGGGGGCCCGGACGCCTGGGTCCCCGAGCAGCTGCGGGGTTGTAGGTGGCAAATTTGGGGTTCCTGAGCCACCCGGACGCCTGGGTCCACCCCCCTACACCCCAGCAGCCCCTCCCCTCCTGAACACCTGGGTCCCCACCCGGACGCCTGGGTCCCCCTCTAAACGTCTACACACCAGGGGGGTTTAGGGTCCAAATTTGGGGTCCCTGACCCACCTGGACGCCTGGGTCCCTCCCGAACTCCCTTGGGGGTGTCCATCCCCGTCCCCCCGAACTCCTGGGTCCCTCCTGAACTCCTGTGTCCCCCCCGACCTCCTGGGTCCCTCCCAAACTCCTGGGTCCCCCCCGACCTCCTGGGTCCCCTATTTGGATCCCTCACCCAACTCCTGGGTACCCCCAAACTCCCGGGTCCCTCCCGAACTCCTGGGTCCTATAGCACGCAGGTGGGTCTAAGGATCCAAATTTAGTCTCCCTACCCCACCCGGACGCCTGGGTCCCCACCCGGACGCCTGGGTCCCTCCTGACCTCCCACCCACCCCATCCTCCTGGGTCCCTCCCAAACTCCTGGGTCCCCTATTTGGATCCCTCACCCAACTCCTGGGTACCCCCAAACTCCCGGGTCCCTCCCGAACTCCTGGGTCCCTCCCGAACTCCTGGGTACCCCCAAACTCCCGGGTCCCTCCCGAACTCCTGGGTCCTATAGCACGCAGGTGGGTCTAAGGATCCAAGTTTAGGCTCCCTGCCCCACCCGGACGCCTGGGTCCCCACCCGGACGCCTGGGTCCCTCCGGATCCCCCCCTCCCGTCCCCCTGGGTGCGTCCCTGAGCTGCGCGCCCCCCCGGGGGCTGCGTCCCAGGCTGGAGTCGCTGAAGCGCTGGAATGGGGAGGGGGTGCTGTGGTGCGAGCGGGGGGCGCAGCTGCTGCTGACGGCCGTGGGGGCCTTCGCGGCCTTCGGCCTCATGACCATCGCCATCGGCACCGACTATTGGCTCTACGCCCGCGCCTTCCTCTGCAACACCAGCAACGCCTCCGGGGGGGGCGACGACGGCGGGGGGGGCGCCCGCGACCGCCGCGACCCGGGGGGGCTCACGCACTCGGGGCTCTGGAGGATTTGCTGCCTGGAAGGTGCGGGGGGGGGGGCGGGGGGGGTGGGGGGGTGGGAGTGGGGGGGGTTGGGGGTGTTAATGGGGGGGTGGGGGGTGGGAGTGGGGACATTCGTGGGGTAACGTGGGGACGCTTTGGGGGTCATTGGGGACATTAATGGGGGCATTTGGGGCATTCGTGGCATCATTTGGGGATGTTTGGGGGGGTCATTGGGGACATTAATGGGGTCATTGGGGATGTTTGGGGGGTCATTGGGGACATTAATGGGGTCATTGGGGACATTAATGGGCTCATTGGGGATGTATTGGGGGTCATTGGGGACATTCATGGGGTCATTGGGGATGTTTGGGGGGTCATTGGGGATGTTTGGGGGGTCATTGGGGACACTAATGGGGTCATTTGGGTCATTCGTGGCATCATTTGGGGACATTAATGGGGTCATTGGGGATGTTTGGGGGGTCATTGGGGACATTAATGGGGTCATTGGGGATGTTTGGGGGGTCATTTGGGATATTAATGGGGTCATTGGGGACATTTATGGGGTCATTGGGGACATCTGGAGCATCATTGGGGACATTAGTGGCATCATTTGGGGACACTTTGGGGGTCATTGGGGACATTTGGGGGGTCATATGGGGTGTTTGAGGGGTCATTGGGGACATTAGTGGGGTCATTGGGGACAGTAGTGGCATCATTTGGGGATGTTTGGGGGGTCATTGGGGACATTAGTGGGGTCATTGGGGACATTAGTGGCATCATTTGGGGATGTTTGGGGGGTCATTGTGGATATTTATGGGCACCATTGGGCACAGTGTCCCCATCCCCGTGATGATGTCCCCATCGCCGCGGTGTCCCCGCGGTGTCCCCGCGGTGTCCCCACGGTGTCCCCCGGTGTCCCCGCAGGGCTCAAGCGGGGGCTGTGCCTGAAGATCAACCACTTCCCCGAGGACATGGAGTACGACCACGACAGCGCCGAGTACCTGCTGCGTGAGTCGCCATGGCAACCGCCCCGGCATCTCCATGGCACCGCTCCATCACCATGGCAACCGCCCCATCACCATGGCAACCGCCCCATCACCTCCATGGCAACCGCCCCGGCATCACCATGGCAACCGCCCCATCACCATGGCAACTGCCCCGGCATCTCCATGGCACCGCTCCATCACCATGGCAACCGCCCCATCACCTCCATGGCAACCGCCCCGGCATCACCATGGCAACCGCCCCATCACTATGGCAACCGCTCCAGCACCTCCACAGCAACCACCCCATCACCACGGCAACCGCCCCAGCATCTCCATGGCACTGCCCTGTCACCATGGCAACCGCCCCGGCATCTCCATGGCAATCGCCCCATCACCATGGCAACCGCCCCGGCATCTCCATGGCACCGCCTTGTCACCATGGCAACCGCCCCATCTCCATGGCAACCGCCCCGGCATCACCATGGCAACCGCCCCAGCATCTCCATGGCATTGCCCCATCACCATGGCAATCGCCCCAGCACCTCCATGACAACAGCCCCATCACCATGGCAACCACCTCATCACCACGGCAACTGCTCCAGCATCTCCATGGCAAACAGCCCAGCATCTCCACGGCAACTGTCCTCATCACCATGGCAACTGCCCCATCCCCATGGCAACCACCCCATCCCCATGGCAACCACCCCATCACTGCACCAACGGCCCCATCACCATGGCAACCACCCCATTCCCCCGCAGCCATGGCATCACCATGGCAACCACCCCAGCATCTCCATGGCAACCGCCCTCATCCCCCTGGCAACTGCCTCATTCCCCATGGCAACCACCCCATCCACCTGGCAACCACTGCATCGCCATGGCAACCACCCCAGCATCACCCCAGCGATGTCCCCAGTGTTATCCCGGCATCACCCCGGTAACCGCTGTGGCGTTGCCATGGCAACCGCCCCAGCATCGTCACCGCGATGCCTTGACGACCGGCTGCCATCATCCCGGCGATGCTCCTGCCGTTGCCATGGTGACGTGTCACCCCGGCAACCGCCCAGCAGCATCCCCGCCATGCCCGGGCGTTGCCATGGCAACCGCGGGCCCTAGCAACAGGGCTGCCACGGAAACCCCGCCCATAGCAACTCGGGCTGCCTCCGATTGGCTGCTGGTCTCAGAGCACTCTGATTGGCTGCTGGTTGTGGTACCGCTGTTCTCCTCATTGGTTCCCGCCCTCAAAGATCTCTCCTCTGATTGGCTGATGCCTTTAAGGCTCCCATTGGCTGGGGCTGACAGATCCCATGCCATTCCTGTGTTCTGATTGGCTGTCTACTTGATGCGCTCCCATTGGTCGGGGCTAAAAGATCCTATGCCTTTTGTGTGCT